>NC_140494.1:94551196-94788696 GCF_964271855.1 Acomys minous | reverse complement strand
ATACATGCATTATCATATACTTATTTGAAACTATTGAATAACAAAGTAAATATAAACATTTACATATACTGTGTTTAATCTAGATGGTGAAAGCAAACCACATGCTTCTGCTAATCTTTTTTTTTATTTTGAAGATTTATTTATTATGTATACAATGTTGTGTCTGCATGTACACCTGGACACCAAGAGGGCACTAGATCTCATTATGAATGGTTGTGAGCCACCATGTGGTTCCTGGCAATCTGCTAATCTTGATGATGTATTTTATTATATGCACTGAATTATTTTAACGTAAATATGTGTAACTTAGATCACAAAAGATTCCATTAGCATCTAGTTCTGGAAGGGAGAGAATGTAATAAGCAAGGGTGTTGTCAGTTGTCAGGCTTATCTGGCAGTGGTGGTGGTGGAGGTGGAGGTGGCGGTGGCTGTGGTGGTGGCTGTGGCGGTGGTCGGGGTGGTGGTCGCGGTGGTGGTCTCTGGCTGAGTCCTGAGTCCATGTGGGGTGAATGTCATCCTTCCATATTGATGATGGATAAACAAGTATTTATCAATTCCTGTGTGTTTTTCTCTCTTTTATCTTTGGACTAAGGGGCTGGTAGAGTGTCTAAACTTATGGAAAGGAACTACACCGAGGGATCCCATTGTTCCAGAACTCAGTGATAAGAGTGACTTTAAGAGATGATTGTGTACTAGCAGATCAGCTTGGCTGAGGTACCCCAAGCACCTGAGAATACATGACCTTGAGGGAGCTCTTGGACTTTGGTGAGGATGGCAAAAATGAGCATTCATACACTGACTACAATCATGAGATAATTTGTTAAGCAATTCAGGCCCTCTGTACCTCAACAGATACACAATATAATACCAGACAGCAATCTTATTTTATTGCCCTTATTTTGAGAACAAAGTCTAATATAAAATGAGTAGCAAGATTTTGTTTTTGTTTTTAGGTTCCCACATGACTTTTTTCAAAAGGTTTTCAGGGTTACCGATCCCTTCCCACATTCCCTTCCCTACCCTGTGTGGCAAGATTTTGAACCCAGACCACTCTTACTTAGGTCCCTAACAACCATCCGAGTTTCAAAGGGTATCATATTAAAGAAATGGATTTAAGGCACCCCTAGGCTTATCCAGAGTCCCTGGTTACAAGAATGTACTTTAAAGTACACTTTAATTAGAACCTCTTAGCTTCCTTATGTCTGGTTTTAATGACATTAATATGACACAACCTATGACATAGTATAAAAGTGCAAGGAAAACTGACAAACCTATGGGAGGGTGCCAATGTGCAAAAGAAGAAACAGGCACAAAGCCAAGTCCTTGAGATGTCTAATGATTATGGGTACATGTTCCATGAACAACCCAATGATCCTCATGGTCCAGACTTTCAAAGGATGCTCTACTCTAGTCAGAAAAAAAAAATCTCTGAAAATATGCCAGAATCTATTCTAGTCTCAGCCAGACCCTTCCCACATGTTCACTGCCCATTGCTCACTGAATCTCTCTCTCTGAAGGACAGAGGTAAGTGAGTCAAACATGGCAAGATGCTAAGCTGTGGTGCAAAGGAAGTGTGCATGCTTGCAAAGCCACATTTTGCTTACCACAGAGGCCATCGACCTTTTGGGCATGACTTGCAATTTGTCCTCTTAGCTCCATACGTTTGCTGATTTAAAAGGGGGGGGCACCTCCCCAAGGACTCTGTGTCAAAGCAGAGGAGATGGATTAGGGGTAATTAAGTCCACACTAGAAACTTCTCTGTCATTGGATCCTTTAGCTTATGAGGATTCCTAACAAGGACATAGGTAAATAACTGAACTCTGGTTCAGAGCCTGGGGTCAAGGGTCAGACCTACAACTGAAAACAGAATGAAATGAAGCTGGTGTGTGTGTGTGTGTGTGTGTGTGTGTGTGTGTGCGTGTGCGTGTGCGTGTGCGTGTGCGTGTGCGTGTGTGTGTGTGTGTGTGTGTGTGCACGCTCACGCATGCCATGTATGTGTGATCACCTCAACCACAGTTACTATGGAATTTTTTTTTCAAGAGACAGGGTTTCTTTGTGTAACATGCCCTGACCGTCCTGGAACTCCCTTTGCAGACCAGGCTGGCCTTAAACTCAGAGAGATCTACCTACCACTACCTCCCGAGTGCTGGGATTAAAGGCATGTGACATTACCACCAGGCTACTATGAAAAATCTTAGACAACAAGGCAAGAGGTACCTCCTCTCCGAGCTCTCCAGGAAGCAGCTCCATCTAGCATGAGTCTCTTTTCTTCCTTCTTCCATGTCTAATATCTACCTAGACAGAAACATTAGTGGCGGAGATCCTCAAAATGAAACCTTATAGTTTCCAGTAAAATGTGTGGGTCTCTGGGTGAATGGAAACCTATTCAAGGAAAGTATTAGTTCCCCTGATTTTTCTCTCATGGATGTATATTTTCAGGCCCACACAGAAAAGCCTTTTGGTCCGAAGCCAGGGAGTTAAGCATGTACTCAGAGCACACTGTCCTGCTCAAGACCAGCTCTGTTCTTCCAGTGCTGTGGGGAAACCATTCAGTTCTGCTGGACAGAAAGCTTGTTTATCACAGCAGATACTAGTGATGTAAAAAAAAAAAAAACTGTGTAAATCAGGGTTCTCTAAAGAAGCCATACTGGTAGAATGAATATGGTATTTGTTAGAGGGGCTCACAGGCCAAGGTCTGACTATGCCAAGCATAGCTGTCTGCAGAAGGAAAGCCCAAAACTTCAATAGTTGTTCAGACCTTGATGCTGGATGTCTCACGTGGTCTTCAGTATACATGGGAGTCCCAAAGAAGTAGGTTCTAATACCAGTGAAGAGACGGACTTGCCAGCACAAGTGTAGGGCAAGCAGCCAAAGAGCAAGAGCTTTCTTCTTCCAGGTCCTGCACATAAGCTGCCACCAGAAGGTGTGGCCCAGATTAAAGGCGGGTCTTCACAGCCCAAGTGATTCAATCAAGAAAACCCCCTCACGGTTGTACCCAGATGCATGGTTTTTAGTTAATTCCAGATGTGGTCAAGTTGACAACCAAGAATAGGCATCACAAGTCCACCCCATGTCAACTTGACACACAACCGTATCTCCTTATGTTATGCTTAATTTCAAAATGCACACAATAGCCAGACTATAAATACGCTTAACATGATATAATTGTTTTGAGCCTAGAAAAACAGCCCTGCTCCAATTTATGAAAAATAACAAGCACAAAGACCTGTTTTAGCTTTGATTCTATATCTTCCACATCATTCTATAACTCTGCTCCTACGTCAGGGCCTGTATTAATTACCTGTTTCACTGCTGTAACAAAACACCTGGTGAGAGACACTTGTGGAAGGATGGGTGCCTTATGGTGAGGAAAGTTCAGTGACAAGAACTTGAGGCAGACAGTCACACTGACTGCATCCACAGGCAAGAAGCAGAGGGAAACGAATCCTAGGGTTCAGTTTGATTTCGTTCTTATTCACCCTGGACCTCGACTCCATGATACAGTGCTACCCACAGCTGCAGTGGGTCTACTCCATGATACAGTGCTACCCACAGATGTGGTGGGTCTTTCTACCTACTTAACCTAATCGAGATAGTCCTTCAAAGATGCACTCAGATGCCAACCAAACCTATGTAACATCTCATATGTGTGCTAGAAGTGTGCTTTCTAGGAGAATAGAGAGAGTGGAGGTTCTCAACCTATGGACCACAACTCCTTTGGAGGCAGTCACACAACCCTTTTACAGGGTCACCTATGAGACATCCTGCACATCTGCTATTTACATTGTGATTTCATAACAGTAACAAAACTACAGTTATAAAGTAGCAGCTAAAACAATTTTATGGTTGGTGGGTCACCACAACATGAGGAACTGTATTAAAGGGTCATAGAAGTAGGAAGGTTGCAAACCACTGGCCTAGAGTCTGTCAGGTTAACAATACTAAACACCATGAGGTCCTAGTAAATTTCATTTAAAATCAGCATTGTGGTTCTTACATAGGGAATGAGAGTCCTTGCGTGGCATGAACTGAATGTGCCCACCTATATATAATGTAGCTAAGATGGACCTATATACCCACCTATATGTAATGTAGCTAAGATAGACCTATATACCCACCTATATGTAATGTAGCCAAGATGGACCTATATACCCACCTATATGTAATGTAGCTAAGATGGACCTATATACCCACCTATATGTAATGTAGCCAAGATGGACCTATATACCCACCTATATGTAATATAGCTAAGATGGACCTATATACGCACCTATATGTAATGTAGCTAAGATGGAAATAGCACCAATATAGAGTTCATCATACACAAAGACTATGAACTTAACTGCAGAGGGATGACACTGAGGCTCTGGAAATGCCTTTTGAAGACACTTGCAGCTGATTTTCTCTCAAAAAAACCAAACCCCAATCTTCTCTGCTATAAAACTAAAACAGTAGCCTCTACTCCAACTATCCCATTAAGTCTTTTTGTCAACTTGACACTTGCTAGATTTATCTGAGAAGAAGAAACCTCAATTATGAAAATGTCCCCACCAGATTGGCCTGCACACAAGCTAGAAGGAGACATTTTCTTGATTGGTGACTGCTGCTGTGTTTAGTGCTATATGCCTAGGTTGCTGGTCCCAGGATGTATAAGAAAGTTGATTGAGAAAACCAGGAGGAGCAAGCCTGTAGGCAGAGCTCTTCCATGTCCTGTGCTTCAGGAAGCTCCTGCCTTAATTTCACTCAATAACACCTTTTCCTTCCCAGTTGCTTTTGGTCACAGTCTTTATCACAGCACTAGGACCCTAAATAAGACGGATGCCTAAGAGTGAGAATCAAGCAAGCATTTGTCTTTGGTTGAGTTGCTCCAATAAACGCCATAGGCAGGGTGGCGTAATAAAGATGGACTCTTCAGTGTTGTGGGGGCTGGAAACCCAAGGTGACCAGGAACTATTTCTGCATTTAGATGGGTGTTTCTAGCTATAGAAGGGGTGAGACTGAGAGAGGGGAGAGGACAAGAAAGAGAAAGGGAGAGAGGGAGGGGGAGGGGGAGGGGGCAGGGAGAAAGGGAGAAAGAGAGAGATATTTCTTTTTAGGAATCATGGACTTACAAGGAAGCTTTGAGACACCCCCACATCCCCTGTCCTCTCCCTTGCTTCACAGGGGAGGAAACAGATCTGCCTGGCTGTGAATTCCTTAAGCTGTTTAATCTGTCTAAGGCTCAATTTCTCCATTTGTTAGGAACAATTATAAAGGCAATGCCGACTTCATCAGAATTGTAATGAAGTTTAACTCAGATAACATCTTACAGGCATGCATTAGTTCATATTAGCACCGAGGACTAGCTTGATAAATATTGTTAGTGTTAAATGCTACTGAATGTTAAATGCTTCTGTCATGTTTTGTTATTATTAGTATTATTATTAATCACAGAGTTGGAATACACACCCAGATCTCCCGACATCTGGTGTTCTTCACCAAGAGAAAGTGTTCTCATCGAGGAAAGCTAATTAAGGCTAAGAACAGAATTTTTGCTTGATGATAAATCTCATTAGTTTCTTCCAGCTGTGTTTGTTACTTATAAACAGTAAAGTTAGTTGGTGCCAGGGAAAATCATTTCCTGGAAATGCCCACCAAAAAGCCAGGGAGGTGAATAGGACCCAGGATGTAAAGTGCAGTATGTTTAATCTGCCCTTTTTTTTTTTCCCCTAATGTAGCTTCCGTTTTGGAAAACCGAAAGGAGAATCAAGTTTGGTTGGAAGCCAAAGGTGAGCCTCACTTTTGCCGACAGACAGTTCAGTTCCAAAAAGAGTAGCTCCTATACCAGATTTACTTTCTTTCTTTCTCTACTATTTCTTAGTCTTGGGAATTGCTCTTCTACTTTGCTAAAACAACAGCAAATCAAGTTAAAGCACCCTGGGCAGAATTAGTAGGGTTACCAGTCCACGTTCAAGGACCAAGTTCTCTGTCACCCGGAGGCTGGACTGTTGTTTCATGTCCAGGGTCCTGGCTTAAGTTAAAAAAAAAAAAAGTTAAGGGATTAGCTCTGATGGATGACTGATGCTCTCAGCAGGCGTGGGCTCCTCGCCAGAAGTCAGCCCCGTGGACAGACAGCAGCCATGCCTGGGGTTATGGGACTCGGCTGATAACAGGACCGGAAACCCATCAGAGACACCCACCCCTTACCTCTGGGCCTCATCAAAATTACCTGCCAGAGACTCTACTCCAGACCAGCACCTTGTCAGCCTGTTCTGTAATAGAAAACAGCTGCTTTTGTTGGGAGGCGGGAGTGGGAGTAGCGAAAAGAATGAGGAAAACACCATTCATAACTTTTCTCTGAGTGCAGAACTGAAAGTGGAAATCACAGGAGGAGTCCAAACAGGAAATCTGAGTCTCTGTGGGAATATTACTCTCTTCTAAAGGAATGATAGGAAATCAAAGCTACTGAATTTAGATTGTAGGTGGCTTTGATCCTTAGTAACGAATTTAGGGTACAATCTGAATTTAGCAGCATCATAGAGGTGCCAGGGGTGGTGTTGCACAATTTTGATCAGACAAAATGCTTAAAAGAAGACCCATATTGCTGTGTCTTTATCCGTAGTACTGTCCCCTAGTTCTTAGTGCAGTGTCTGTCGTGTGGTATGTGTCATAAACACTTCTAAAGGAAACTATGAATGAAACACATGCCCATATTTTCTGAGAAAGGGGTGGAGGTTTAGTTTTAACAGGTCAGGGTTTGACTCAACATCCAGTCATCTACCGTCTTGGGAAATTTGTTTAATCTATAAGATGGTGTTTGGGTAGCTATTGCTTATGGAATGAGTGATTCAATTAAATGTGATATACTCACAAGTGTTCTAACAAAAAGTGAAGCTCAGTCACTTATCGAAGTGTGGTTATCAGATTACAGATGATAGCACTGATGTGTGAATGTACGTAACTTCCAGACTCAATAGGAAAGGCTAGAAACATACCATCATTACTTATGCTATGATATAAATGATTGTAAAATGGATAAAGGCTCGGTGTACCAGGCAGTGGTGGAAAGTTAAGAAGTAGGGCTAGGCTAGGGAGATGGCTCCGAGGATGAGAATGCCTATGGTGCAAGCTTGAGGACTTGAGTTCAGATCCCAGCACCTACATTAAAAAGTCACCCATAAGCACCTATAACCCAAAATACAAATTCACACAGAGAAGAAGAGCTAAGTAATTGAGAAACACTTAAGGTCCAAGGACACTTGTCCTCTTGTAACAGGAATAGAGAGATATTTATAAGGAATAATCTTAAGATTAAAAAAAGAAAAAAGAACATACCATATCTGTCCTCCTGGGTCGGGGTTACCTCTCTCAGGATGATCTTCTCTAGATTCCATCCATTTGTTTGCAAATATCCTCATTTATTTTAAAAGCTGGTAGTGTTCCATTGTGTAAATCTACCACTATAAATGGTTTTTAGCTATATAGTACAGGATAAATATACTACAATGCACAGACCCAAAGAAGATCAGTAACAAAGCAGATCCAAGGGAGGATGCTTAAATCGCACTTGGAAGGGGAAATAGAATAGATAGCAATAGTGGTTGAAGAGAAGGAACAAGGTAGGAAATGGAGCTGAGGGTGGAGATCAGACCTGGGGAGAGCAGGGGTAGGAGAACAGAAGGCCTGTAGAGAAAAGAAAAACTGTGGGCAGAGTCATCTCTGTGACAAGCTGGAGACCTAAGTCAGGGTAGACTTCCAGAAGGATATGAGGGGGACTCTAGCAGAGACTCTCAGTAGCAGGGACCATGGAGACCCAAAAGAACACCCTCTAACTAGACAAGACTCCTACTAGAGGGAAGAGAACACCTACTCATCCACAAAAACTTAGACCCAAAATTTACCATGCCTACAAGATCTTCAGGGATAAAGATAGAGCAGATAGAGCCCAACACAAGACCCACCCTAGGGGAGATAACTAACTCCTGACACTATTAAGGAGACTCTGCTATGCTTGCAGACAGGAGCCTAGCAGAGCTGTCCTCTGAGAGGTTCCACGCAGAAGTGGATTGAAAGATGCTGAGACACACAGCCAAACATTGGGCAAAGCATAGGGAGTCTCGTGGGAAAGTGCGAGGAAGGAGAAAAGGACCAACAGATCCAACTAACCAGACCCCATAGGGGCCTGCTGAGACTGAAGCACCAACCAAGGACCAGGCATGGCCTGGACCTAGACCCCCTACACCCCCTACACAGATGTAGCCGATGGGCAGCTCAGGCTTCCTGTGGGTCCACTAGTAAGGGGAGTGGGCGATGTCTCTGACTTGGACTCTTGCCAGCTTTTTGATCACTTCTCCCTGGTGGGACTGCCTTGCCAGGCCATAGGGGGAAGAGAAAAAAATCCTGATGAAACTTGATGAGCTGAGGTGTATGGGAAGTGGGTGCCATTTTTCTGAGGAGTAGCAGAGGAAAGGAAGGAAGGGCGAGACTGGGAGGAGAGGAGGGAAGGGGGCTGTGACCAGGATGTAAAGTGAATAAACAAATCAATTAATGAAAAAAGAAGACTAAAATGAGAGTAAAAAATTAAAACCATGAATACCAGAATACCACCGTGCTTCCTGTGTCTTTCTCTCCTTCTCCCTCCCACGCCGCCTTCTCTTTCCCCAGCTCCATTTCCCAAAAGTCCTGCATGAATGGGACACATGATTCCAGGTGTTGCTTCACTATCTAAAGATTCAGGTCCTTCTATGTTGCCCCAGTTTGTGTGTCATCTTCTCCTCAGGGCTCTCAAGCCTCCATACTGTTCCATGTGGCTTTCTTGGTGAGTGTGACACGCAACTTTTCTTATGTGGTGTCAGACTTGACAGGAAAAGTCTTCTGAGACTTGTAAGTGATGGATTTAAGGAAATGATTCGGTGTTGAGAGACTGAGCTGAAAGGAAATCTACCTTCTGAGGGGGAAAGGGGAGAGCACAGTGACAGCTTTCTGTTTGGAAAGAATAAGAGGTGGGTCACACTGTCCTTACTGTGTGGTCATAGCTTCTTTTGCCACCCGTTGATAGAATAAGACTCAGTTTGTCTCCTTAAAACACTCACATGTATCTTAACCGGGAGGAGTTTGTAGTGGGGAAATGGTTCTTCTAGGTGGTTTTGACTGACACCTCCACCCATCCCGTGCTGGACAAAGAAATAAGGCATTATGAATCACACGGGCTTGTCCTATGCCTCACTTCTCAAACCTTAGGAAGAGACAAGCTGTGATATACTCAGCCCAGGATGAGAACGTGTCTCTATAAAATATCATCTATCGACAAACGATTTCCTCGGACGGTGTCACGTAAGGGGTGTGTGTGTGTGTGTGTGTGTGTGTGTGTGTGTGTGTGTGTGGTGTGTTTATGGTCACTTGGTATTTAAAACCTACATTCCTCAGACTTCAGTTATTCTGTGATTTTAAAATTCCTTTACTCTCTTTTTGTCTTTATCAGCTGTATACCTCCTATTCAACAATTAGGAAGCAAATGGGATTCTTAAATTCTCCGTTTTGTTGTGAGAATTCATATCATTATGAATGTATCTACAACGGGAATACTTAATGTGTGAGTCCTATTGTTACATCTTAATTTTTAAATGTAGTTTTATTTCACATCATGTGGTTATCCTATAATCTATATTGCATGGTCAGACAGAATTAGCATGCACACACATTTCCAAGTGTCTGGGAAGATTTCTGCAGCTTTACTAACATTGACCTCAATCTTAGATCTGGACAAAGTAGTCGGTAATGATTCTGTGTTCACTCTCTGTTCTCTTCTTTGTACTTGTACAATACATTCTCCCAAAAGTGAATCTGTTTGCCAGGAAAGAGTTACCTGCGAAGTAGGTCTTGATACTGCACTTATGAGCAGGACTTTCATCTTTACCTGAGGATCTAGTGGTGTTTTCCCTGATGATGTCAGTGTAGTGTCACACTGAGTCATTGGACCCTCTTTTCTTCCAAAGAAAACATGGGGAAATTCAAGGAAGCCTTTTCTTCGTTGGTTTCTCATCCTTCAACTCAATTTCTATCACAGATATTATCAGTTCTCTCCGTATAACACATAGAGCAATATAACAAATAGGTACCTCCAGTAAACCACCCACTTTAGCTGAATCAACACAATATTTATTCATTTACTTATTTATGCCTTTGTTCATTTATGCATAGTTATATACAGACTCCAGTGCTTGTGTTTACATGCAGTTATGTGACTTTTCCTGAGAGATATGAACAAATACCTACTCAATCGAGCTAAACAACTAGTGAATGAGCAAAGTAACTATTTGATTAGTGTCCAACTTGATAAAGCCATGGGTTTGCTGCTGTTCACAGGATTATTAGCTGAGGAGTTCCTTACAGGAACATGGACATCTCAGCTGTGTGACTGCTCACAAAAGCTGCATCCCTGGCATTCTCTAAACAACCTGCATTTCCCTGAAGGGACCAGATGGTCTCCTTCAGGCAGCTCAGTGACAATGGTCTTCTTCTGAGCAACTATTAACTGCTTTTGTAACATTAGAAAGTGGCCTTGTGACACTTTGAAATTTCTGCCTTCCCAAACTTGTAGGTTCTCTTACTTGCTTGGTCTCATGAGCTTAGAGGAACTTTTATACAGCATCCTGCCCCTTCTTCCAGCTCTTACACCGTCTTTTCATGCTCTTTTGTGATGCTCACTGAACCCAGGGGCATGATATTGATGTTTGATTTTTTTTTTCTCCATCTATGGCTAAGAACATCAGTGACCTATAGCCATAAGCACACATGCTTAGAAGGCAGATGGACAGGCACACCATATCCACTCAACAAAGCAATACCAGGTGCTTCCTCATTGAAACCTGTAATATCCTAGCAACAGATTTCGGCTTATAGAAACAGCCATGGATTCCTACCTGTTGATCAGGGCCAAGGTGCAGGTAGAAAGCTGTTGGTTGTTTCTATAATAGTTGTACCACTAATGCACCAGCAGGCACAGTGCATGTGGCATTTTGGTATTGGTCCACAGCTGAACAATACTGTTGGTGACAGTTCTTTTCCATCAGTCCCCACAGTACCTTTCGACACCATGAAATCTGCATAATAAGGGAGTACAGGATTGCAGTTCAGTCCCAGCCTTATTTCTTCACATCCTTCAACTGAAGCGTGTGGTGTCTTCTAGAGGAGAATCTAATTACCTGGTTCTGACATACAGCGAACAGAACTATCAGAAGTTT
Organism: Acomys minous; assembly: GCF_964271855.1. Lineage (NCBI taxonomy): Eukaryota > Metazoa > Chordata > Mammalia > Rodentia > Muridae > Acomys > Acomys minous. The sequence goes on along the minus strand of NC_140494.1, from coordinate 94,777,474 downwards.
TTATTGGACTGGAAGTCTCTGGGCCTTTTCTGTCTGGTAACTAGGGGAAGTAACCCATGCTTGGCCTTAGAATTTTTTATTTAAGCACTACATGGCTTCCTGGAGTGTCTTCTCCCACCCATGCCTGGTCCCTTCTGAACTGAGTTTTAAAATTCATTTAAGTGCCTCAGTTTCCTTTCTCAGTTAATACAACCCTAGTTAGAGTTTTAGGGCAAATAGATGTACCATTGGACTTGGCTGTTCTCTGCCAAATTCTATCCATCACTGTGAGCGGAATGCCCCTATCATAGTGAGGTCCTGCTGGCAGGGTATCATTGAATCATGTGACACACTTGGTGGTAATTTTATGTGTTCCTTATTTGAAAGGGACCTGGGGTAATTTCCACCAAGGTGGGAACATATTTCCACATCTCACTAACAGGCACAGGCCATATAGAGTCTATTTGGTTATTCTTTTTTTTAATATTATTTTATTAATTTGTTCTTGTTACATCTCAATGGTTATCCCATCCCTTGTCTCCTCCCATTCTTGCCTCCTTCCCATTTTCCCCTTATTCCCCTCCCCTATGACAGTTCCTGAGGGGGATTTCCTCCCCCTGTATATGCTCATAGGGTATCAAGTCAAAGAGTCTATTTGGTAGCCCTGCACAGGGCAAGTTAATGTCTGTATGTGCCCCCATCATAATATCTGTCTGTCGAGGCCACAGTCAGAAACAGGCCTTACCTGACATGACTGGGGACTATGCCGGATATTCAGATCTTTTCTAGAAATTCCAGGGCCCTCATCTATTTTCTCTGCCATGTCCACTCCCCTGTGGAAATAGTCGTATCTGACCTGGTAAATGGCCACCATATGCTAATCTATCAATAACCAAAATAGGCAGTTTATCAAAGGCTGATTTCCCCCATATTGCCTCAGGTGACTCAGGCCTTGTCATAAGGAGAGATCAGTAATTACACTACCCTTTCCTTTCCTTCCACAGAACCCAGGAAGACCTCATTCACTCCCAATGCCCTACAGCCTCAGAGGCCAGACTGACTGGCTCGTTCGTGGGTGCTGAGTATCCCAAGTTACTGAAGTCTCTTATGCTGTGCTATTATTGAGGCACCTGTTTCTTCTTTGAGGAATAGATTTCCCTTCTCTATTAAAGGCTGGGCCCAGGGCATCTTTAATTGCCTTCACCTTGCTCTCTTCTTCCTCATTTTCTCACTTTTACTCTAGGTTTCCAGCTTGGGGTTTCCAGGAAGGGCTCTCCAGCAGGGATCTGACTTGCTCTCTTTTATCATTTCTGCCCTGCAGCCATACTAACAAGGAGCTGGAACCTTCCTCTTAATCATCTCTTCTATGTAACTTACACAGCACCCCAGAGGCTAACACTAGGTACAGATCCCATCTCTGTTGCCAGCACCTCCCTTAACCAAGCCAGCTCCCTCCTTGCATCCATGCCAATCCCAATCCCAGCTATGCCTCATTATTCGTTGCCATGACCACCCAATTGCCATGACTTTGCCAACATTTTTCCCAAGTGTTCTACATCCAAGGGTTGCAATGCAGTCTCTAATCCTTTGTCTATTTTCAGGATTTCTCCCATATGTTTGCTGTGACGAGGCTCACAAGTCCAAACCAAGTGATAGAAGATGGCCACCCAAGGATTCCGCCTAAGATTGCTACCTTTAATACTTGTCCTTAATACTGTGGCCTGTCACCTGTCACACAGAACATGCCACCACTACAGCAAGAAGGCCCATCGTCCATCCCATTCCACATGGGAAAAATAATCAGGATTGCCTTGTGGCATCTCATAGAAATCAGCCTTGATTGCTTACCTCATCACCCTTCGCAGGGGCCATTCGGCCACTCCTCCCAACCTATCTTAGGTTCTATCTGCCCTTGTTCAGAAATGGATTCTGTTGTGTGGCTTCTTAGAGAGATGTGAGCAGACAGCTAAGTCAGAGGACTAACAACCAGCTAAAGTAATCCCATCAGCCTCGGCTTGCTGTGACATGTGGCCCAAGAGTATAGAGGAAGGTTACTTTAGAGCAGCGTGGGGAAGAAGTGTCTTACCAGACCATGCATGTCTCCAAGACAGCTTCATCACTGAAAGCCCACTGCGGACCTGAGTGGTAGCTCTTAAAAGCTGCTTTCCTGGACTGCTCTATCTTGGGCAGCTGGAAGCAGGCGGGTAGGGTAGGAGGCGGGGCAATGGATGACGTGTGCAGGGGGTGGGGAATCCCTTGTGAATCTTTTACGTTTCTGTTTTCCCAAACTTTCTTTTAATTTTAATTTTATTAATTTATTCAGATTACAACTCAATTGTTATCCCATCACTTGTATCCTCCCGTTCCTTCCTCCCTCCCACTTTCACCCTATTCCCCTCATGTCTGTGACTGAGGGGGACCTCCTCCCCCACTATATGGTAATAGGCTATCAAGTCTCATCTTGATAGCCTGCTTATTCTTTCTTTGAGTGCCATCATGCCTCCCCACCAAGGGGAGGTGGTCAAATATGGAGCACCAGAGTTCATGCCAGAGTCAGTCCCTGCTCTCCACATAACTGTGGAGAATGTCCTGTCCATTGGGTAGATCAGAGTATGGGTTCGGTGTTTACTATTGTATTGTCCTTGGTTAGTGCATTAGTTTGAGCAGACCCCCCTGGGCTCCAATCCACCCATCACAATGTTCTTCTTGTAGGTTTCTAGGACCCTCTGGGTCCTTTTATTTTCCCATATCCTATATTTCTTTTACCTTGAGTCACAATAGGATGTCCTCACATCTATCTCAATCTCCTGGTAAATGAAGACCTTCATGGGAAATGCCTTTTGAGCTAGTGTCCAACTATAAGTGAGTATATGTGATGTGAGTCTTTCTGTTTCTAGGATAACTCACTCATTATGATCATTTCTAGTCCCATCCATTTGTCCACAAATGGAAAAAAGGATAGCATATTTAACAAATGGTTCTGGTCTGTCTAACTGAATGTCTACATGTAGAAAAATGCAATTGGACCCATATTTGTCACCATGCACAAAACTTAAGTTCAAATGGATTAAAGGCCTCAACATAAAACCAGAAACACTAAATCAGTTAGAAGAAAACGTGGGGAAGAGCCGGGAACACATTGGCACAAGAGACAACTTCCTGAACAGAACTCCAACAGCCCAGGCCTTAAGGTCAACAATTAATAAATGGGACCTCATGAGGCTGAGAAGTTTCTGTAAGGCAGGAGACACTGTCAACAAAACAAAGCAACAGCCTACAGACTAGGAAAATATCTTCACCAACCCTACATCTGACAAAGGTCTAATATCCAAAATATGTAAAGAACTCAAGAAATTAAACACCACCAAACTAAATAACCCAATTGAGAAATGAGGCTCAGAACTACACAGAGAATTCTTAACAGAGGAACATGAAATGGCTGAGAAACACTTAAAGAAATGCTCAACATCTTTAGTCATTAGAGAAATGCAAATCAAAATGACTCTGAGATTCCATCTTACACCCATCAGAATGGCTAAGATCAAAAATTCAAGTGACACCACATGCTGGCAAGAATGTGGAGAGAGAGGAACACTCCTTCATTGCTGATGGGAATGCAAACTTGTACAACCACTTTGGAAATCTATCTGGCACTTTCTCAAAAAACTGGGAATAGGGCTTCCTCAAGACCCAGCTATTCCACTCCTTGGAATACACCCAGAAGATGCTCCACCACACAACAAGGACATATGCTCAACCATGTCCATAGCCGCCTTATTCATAATAGCCAGAACCTGAAAACAGCCTAAATATCCCTCAGTTGAAGAATGGATAAAGAAACTGTGGTACATTTACACTATGCAATACTACTCATCTTTCCCAAAATGTTAAGTTGAATTTCCTTCCTGAGTCTCGTGAGCCTCTTTTTTTCCCTTGAGGAAGGAATATTTCAGTATAGAGAAAATTGCTACACAACATAAGGTTTATCTCTGCTTTCATGTTATAACCCACTATTGAGGGAAGTCAGGACAGGACCTTGAGCCAGAACTTGAAGCAGAAACCATAGAGAAACGTTGCTTGCTGAATTTTCCAAGCTAATGCGTACTTGGCGTCCTTATACAGTCCAGGACTGCCTGCTTAGGGAGTGGTGTCACCCAGGGCCATCACCCACAGACCTGTCCAGGAACCAATCCTGAGCAGCTCTTCAACTGAGACTCCCTCCTCAAGCTGCTCTATCTAGATTGAGTCAGGCAGATAGTTAAAGCTCACTAAGACAACGTGAGTTATAAAATGACGGTTGCAAACAAGATTTGGAAACGTTTTCAGGATGTGCTTCATGTGGACCTTCATAAAGTTCCCACCTGTGACAGAAGCTGGGTAGTGATGACCTTTGTGAAGTTCCCAAGTATCCACAGGTTAGAGGTAACAGTGCTGGTTCACAAACACAGGTGCCAAAGATAAGAATCAGGAGTTGGGCTTTGCACAGTAAATTACACCTGTAATGAATGAAAAGATAAACGAATGAAAGAAAGTATCTTTACAGTATCATCAAAGGAAATCAAATAGTTAATGGTTTCCACTATGTTTATATTTCACCATCATCCTTGACCCTTGACCTTTTCGCTGTGCTCTCTTGGGCTCTGCCTACTACACACTGTGTCTCTCTTGTCAAACCATTCAAACATCTTGATGAAAGTAATTTAAAGGTAAATGTAGGTTTTATTATAATGAAGACATTCAAATCACTGATATGTATTAGAACTTTTACATTGTAATTGTTGACTATAAAGAGAATTCATCAAAAATTGGGCATTCATCTTTCTTTTTCTCTATAGAATTTGTAAGCAATGAAATAACAACCAAAGTCTCTCAAATGAAATTGTGACATAACATGTATACTTGCTTTTCTAACTCATGAATTTCAGACCAAAGAGTAAAAGAGATATTAGCATCAAAATGTAAAAGTCTACACAATATAAATGGCAGAATCTGCTTATAATTCCAGTTGCAAAGATTTCCCCAACCCATGATTATAAACATTGATATTCATCAATAAGGCTGTTCCACAGCCTGTCCCACATGCATGTCCCATGGCATAATTTCAGCACTTTTAAGGCAGAAGCAGGAGGATTATGAGCTCATGTCTATCCTGGGCTGACCAGCAAGTTTCCACCTCAAAAAACAAAACAAAACAAAACAAAACCAACCAAAAAAATCATTATCAAAGAACTGATTTGCTACATGTGCATTCCTATAAATTTTATTTTTAATATACTTTATTTCTCAGTAAAATACAATCCATCACTGAAAAAATAAATCCAATAACAGAAATATGTGTTTTGGCTGACCAAACATTTCTATCATTTAAAAATGAAAAACAATGAGAATATAATATTATTTTAGTAATGGTGTTTTGGTAATGTAGTATTTTGGTGTCAGCAGAAACTGGACAGACTTAAGGATATTGCATTACATTCATTATAGTTCTTAATATTAAAAATAAAATAAGTAGTGACACCATTTTTTCTTATATCAACATTCAAAGCTCACTTGTAATAAAAAGCATGAGCTGATTTATGGAGCATTTACAAGGTGCCAGTCAAAGTATATTATTCTCATGTAACCTTCTAACATCCCTGTAGAGTTGGTAGATTATTTTTATTTTTATTTATAGGTGAGAAAAATGAAGTTTGGAGAGGCAAGATAGAAAATTTCAAGTTAAAAGTGAGGCGGGGGTTGGGTGTATTGTGTTGGGAGTGTGTGTGGTGGGTTTGAGGTATATGAGATGGACTTGGGAATGTGAGTATGAGGTAGGGTTATAAAGGGGTGTTGGGGGTGTGGGGGAGTTGTGCATACTACACAGAGATTGTGAAAATTAAGCTCAGTTATGTATATGCTTTAGATTAGAATAACTTCTCTGTTTTTTGTTTGTTTGTTTGTTTGTTTTTGGGGTTTTTTTTGTTGTTTTTGTTTTTTTGTTTTTTTTTTTTTTTTAGTTGTACAAACTGACTCAATAAAAGTAGGTAGGGGAGAGCATTAAAAAAGTCAATGGGGTAGCATAGATATGGCAAGTACAGAAATGCCCACACTTAGGAGGTAGTCATGTGCCATAAGGACAGCAAGTTTCTTCATCTTTTGTTGAAAAGTAGAAGTAAGTGCATCTTTTGAAGAGTACAAGATGCTACCATCTTTGTCACCTTCCTTCTTTCGTATCTCCACAGGATCCTGTGTTTTCTAAAGGCAGCGTTGGTTTTTGTTCTTAAGATTTTAAGTGTGTGTGCATGCATGAGTGTGTGTGTGTGTGTGTGTGTGTGTGTGTGTGTGTGTGTGTGTATGTACCTGAGTGTAGGTGCCTGTGGAAGCCAGAGGAGGAAATTGGAGTTGGATGCACTGGAGCTGGAGTTACACATGTGAGCTGTACGCCGTGGATGCTGGGAACTGAGATCTGGCCCTTTGTAAGAGCTGCACTTGCTCAGCCGCTGAGCCATGTCACAAGGCCCTAGAGGCAGAATTCCTAAGGACACTGTGTGTCAACTTAACTCACCATCTCACATGTAATACCAAGAATTATAAATACAATTCATTGGGGTTCACACACATAGAATAAGGTCACATTTGTTTAAGAATATCTTTTTGTGTTTATAGTCATGTATTTTTTTTTTTTTTAAAATACCTTATGGCTAGAATTTTAAAAGATTTCAAACCAAGATTAAACATTTTCCTACCAGATAAGATAGACAATGTGGCAAAAAAAATTCCAAATGCCCAAACATGTGTCCTTGTCAAGAATTTCTTCACCCTAAATTTTTAACCTTCATTATTTTAAAGACAAGTGGATCATTATACTTATTTGAACAAAATATTTCTGAGTTACACTTGTGGACTCTGGGCTGCTTTTATAAGTCTGGCCAACGTGCTACAGAGTAAAAATAAAATAAAATTCAGCTTTCTAAGGAGGCAACATTTGACGAATATGTCCCAAGAATAATAGTTTAGCATGTGAAAGCTGTCTTACTGAAAATACGATGGAGAGCAACCAAGCAGAAAGGAAGCAAGGAGGCCTTCTGCCAACTAAGAGGCCACAGGGAAGCATCCTAGCTCCATCCCAGTGATGCAACAGTTCCCGTCTTCAAGAGCACAGTAGCATGAGAAAACCAGTTTGAGATAAGATATGTAGAATTCCCCATGCCTAGATCATAGCCACCAGTCAAAGAAAAGTGGGGTAATAAGAGATACGGATTTGAAGCCAACCCAGAAGGGTCCAAACTTTCAGTGAACATTTTCCCATATGCATCTTAGGTGATGGCCACAATGGGAAGACATATCATTGACTCTTTATTTCAGACTAGTTGTTTCCTGGAAATCATCTGGTTACATATGGAGAAATTCCTCTTAAAATGTACCTTGTTATTATCGCATTGGATCTAAGGATATAAATACACATTCTCATAGTTAAGTACAAGACCGGCACTGTGAAGATTCAAATCGTGACTCCTTCAAAGCCAGGTAGGTAAGTTACAGGACCTATTTCAGAATGACAGCTGAGAGTCCCTTGTCCCAGCAGTCACTGGGAAAGTGTCATAGGAGATACTCACGTTTATATCATTTGTATTGTCTTACTTGGTCTCTCCTATGAAGGTGTTTTACTTGCTATACAATGTTACTCTAGGTTAAAACTGTAAACTGTTACACCAAAATTTCCCATTCATCTTTAACTTATGCAATACCAGTCTTAATGAAATTTAAGCATATTTAATGTCTCTGCAGATGCACTATTTTAGAATGTGTTCTGCTGCCTTAGTAGAGTGACACAGTCTGTAATTTATAAAGAATGTTTATTTGGTTTATGATTCTAGAGGCTAGACATCCAAGGGCACAGTACCAGTGTCTGGCCAGAGCTTTGAGGCTGAGTATTAGCTCATGGTAGAAACACAGAAGGGCAAAGCCAATGTGTCTGGAAGAGACAGTTTTTAAAAACAAAGTCACTCCCGTGGAAACTTAACCATACCCTTGGGAATGGCTTTAGCCCACTGGTGAGCATAGAGCCGTCATGATCAAAGCGTCCTCCAGTAAACCCCACCTACCAGTGCTGGGTCACTGGGAACTAATACTACAACGTGTAAGCTTTCAGGCATATACAAATCCCAATGATCAACAAAATGATGAACGGCATATATTTTTTAATGCATCATGCACAAGAATTCTCATCTTACCAGCACGGTGGGAAGTGTCCAGTAACTCCGCTGTCTTGTCTTCATTTCTCAGTGGTAACACACACTCTTCTTTTCCCTTACTGGTGAGCATTGAAGAAGGGAAAGAAGACAATGGCTCACTCCATGTTCTCTTACTTCTCATCATTAGTGCAAGCATGGATAGGTTAGTGAGCCTAGGCAGTGATTTGAGTAGACTCTATAGGGCACCTGGGCATTCTCCTTTCTTAGAATCCACTCGCATCTAATGTGTTGGACAGAAGTTCAGATTTGAACAGAATGTGAGGCTGTGGGTGCCCACACTTGGTCACAAATGTAGCATGGTCACCTTGAACTTGTGGTCTTCATGGTGGGCCCACTGGAGCTCTGTGTTCCTGGCATGTTATTGGTGCTAAATGTTAACTGAGCTTTAAAGAACAGATATCCATATCACCCTGCACTGTGCTACTCTGCTCACACGTGTCTATATTTTCCCTAGGCTTTAATGACAAAACACAAATCCATGGATAAAGTGAGGAAGAACTGTAAGACAACAACAGGTAATCATTGAACTGAATGGGCTGATCTTCCAAAAAAGAGGACTTGTGCGATTGTACCTATGAAAATTAGCCCTAGACTTACCACCTTTGTGGCCTCACATGTGTTGCTAAACTGCACTGTATCCAGGGTCTGTCTTCTTTAAATTAGGAAAATAAGTTTATTGATCTTTTAATCTTTGAGTGAAAACAAGGTTGATAATGTGGAAAGTACTAGAAATCGTATGTGGTACATAGTATAGTACAACTAACTATAACAATTATTATATCATCATCACCATCAAGTTTTCTTGGTTAGAAAGTTAGGATTTTAAAACACTGTCCTAAAGTAATATTCAAGAATGCTTTTGAGTATGTTGTACTTATATATTTAGGAAAGTACACACACACACACACACACACACACACACACACACACACACACAAATACATATATACATATATGTATGTAACAATAATTAATGAAATATAAGTAATGAATTTGAAAGAGAGTAAGGAGGGATATTTAGGAGCATTTGAAGGGAAAATGATGTGATTTTCTTATAAGCTAAGAAAGAGGAAATAATTAAAAATAAAATTAAAAGGCAAAAAATGTGCATTACATATAGTTATAAAATCTTTGTCTTCAGGTTGTCACGAGGATTACGAACTCATGTTGCAATGATATTTCTAGCCAGATAATTTATTGGTCTGGAATAGTGACCTGTGTATTAAAGAATGCTGCTGAACATGTCACAATCCCCCCCAAGGAAATATTATAGTTAACCTTCCCAAACTAGGACAGCTAAAATGACTTCACACATTGCCCCATCCCCCTCTTCAAGTATGATTACATAGAAGGAGTCTGTCAAAGAACACATAAAAGTGTCTTGTCAAACAAACACATCAAGGGTCAAACAAGACTCCCCCAAGCATGTAATGCAAGCTCAGTGATCTCATATCCCACCACAGGAAGCCCCCAAAGTGTTGTCCACCTTACAAGTGTTAGAGTCTTATCTACTGTTCTGTGTCTGCATCTTCCTCTTGCTTACCAAGGAGGGAAATTCAAGTGGTGCAGAAGGGGAAGAAGGGAAGGAAGGAGGGACAGGGGAAGGGATGGAGATAGGAAAAGGAAGGGGAGAGAGATGGGGGGGGGAGTTGTTTGTTCAGCTCTGGAAATTGTCAGTCTCTGATAAGCAGGTTGAAGAGACAGGAGTGAATTAGAGCTTGTTCCCAGGCTGGATGTACTGAGGAACCTGTTATTTTCCAGACTGCGTTCTGGATCAGGCCCCTCTCCCGACAGCAGAAGCTCCTTGGCATGCCTCAGCTCAGACAAAGCACTTATGGAAAGTAACATGAGGACTGTGCTGATTCCAGCGACTTTGATTTATCAGGACTATTGGCATTTGCCAAAGCAAGTGGTCTGTTTCGATGAGATGTTTCCCAGGCGGAAGGAGAGAAGGAAAAATATCATCTGGCTTGATCCTCCTGGCTCTTGAAAATGCTAAATATCATTGGTTCCCCACAGCAGAGAGGGGGCGGAAAAACCAGAATTCCATCCACAGCAGGCTGGAAGTGCCTTACCTCGCTCTCACCCCCAGCTCCCATCAGCTCCTCATGGACTTCTATTTCTTTTCACCAGTAATGTTAATAAACTCATGTTCTACACCCCTGGCTTAGACATGCTGCCTCTCTAACTCTCCTCGTCCTGTCTCATTCGGCTTCCCATCCTCCAGCTCCAGGTCCGCTCCCATATGTTTCCTGTTAGGAGTTCATTTTCAGAGTGCAGGCTGGTGGAATTTGGAGTTCAGACCCCCTCGAGTGATGAGAGTCCTGGGGCTGCTAAGGTCCCTTCACTTGGTCCCTGCCACCTCCCCCTCCTTCCCCTCCCAGTGCCCCGTTCGCCCTTGTGCAATAACACGCTGGAGCCCACATCTGTTTCCAATTCCATGTTCATTTGAACTGCTCTGGGAAAATGGAAGCTCTCACTAAAGGCTGGGGTCTTAAAGCAACAGCGCAAATGCAAATACCTTTACTTGACCAATGGGTGCATATGTGTGTGTGTATATATATATATTCATCCATATCTAATCTGGAGTCCATGAAGAGCTAGCTCACCATTTGTACAGGTTCATGTAATGGTGGACTTTCAAATCCTTGCGTCTTGGCCATACTGGTCATCTCTGCCCAATTCCCTATCTGGGAATTTACCTGAATTCTATCCTAATCACCAGAGTGGGGGTTCCCAAACTACTGCTTTGGTCTTCAGTTTATTGTCTGACTACAACTGTAGATGTTTCCTTATTCAGGCAGCAATGTGGGAATATCAGAAAGGGGTACCTCTGTTTACTGCCAACATAAAGGATGGGTGATAAAAGGTGTGCGCCTTCTAGCATGGAAGAATGTTAACCTTTTAGGAAGCACACACAGTGGTCCTCACAGAAGAGGAGATAGACTACCCTCATCTAGATAGAGGTGTGGTGGCCATAACTGTGACGCTATCACCTGTGGCTTATAAGGCATGGCTAACTGAATTCAAAACATGAATCCAAAAAGCTTCAGAATTCCTAAGATGCTGAAACAGGGAGCTTTCTTCTCATAAAAAGAAAACTCCAGTGATAGGCGTGACATAATCTTCATCGTCACCTTAATTGGCTTTAGAATCACCATAGAAGCCTATCTGGCTATATCAATAAGGCTATTTCTCAAAAGGTTTAACTAGGGTGGCACTATTTCATAGGCTTGGAGGAGAAAGCCCTCATAGGGCCAGCATTTATCACTTGTTTTTTTTAAAATTTTTTATTAATTTATTCTTGTTACATCTCAATGGTTATCCCATCCCTTGTATCCTCCCATTCTTCCCTCCCTCCCATTTTCCCCTTATTCCCCTCCCCTATGACTGTTCCTGAGGGGGATTTCCTCCCCCTGTATATACTCATAGGGTATCAAGTCTCTTCTTGGTAACCTGCTATCCTTCCTCTGAGTGCCACCAGGTCTCCCCCTCCAGGGGACATGGTCAAATATGAGGCACCAGAGTTCGTGAGTAGAACATTATGAAAGGCAGATTTGGGCCCAGGGGTCCCACTCAAACTAAGGCACCAGCCAAGGACAATACAGGCGCTAAACTTTAAATCCCTACCCAGATCTAGCCAATGGACAGAACATTCTCCACAGCTGAGTGGAGAGTGGGGTATGACTTGCATTTACCACTTGTAAGCATCAAATTAACAACTAAATGATTGCCAACGCCTCTGTCATTTCCATCCCTGCCATGTCGTGATGGACTGTACCCTCAATCTGTGAGATCAAATAAGCCCTTCCTCCCTGAATTGGCTTTTGTCCATGCATTTTGACACAGCGGTGAGAAACACACCTAAAACACAACAGTAACCCCCAAGAAGCGGGGCTGTTGCACTGCTAAACTTGACCGTGAGGATCATAATCTTTTGAGACTGGCTTTTGGAGGAACGTGGAAGAGTTTGGCGCTCTGGAATAGGGATGCCCTACAATGCCATAAGTAGCACTTTAATAGGCCTTTCGGGCAGACGTTTGGAAGACCAGAATGCCACAAGAAAAGTGTGGCCTGCCGAGGCTGACGCTTGCTGTGTCAGAGAGTCGGAAATAGTCAAGAACTAGGCTAGAGGCCATTTAGAGTCTATTCCGTCAGAGTCCAGCTTCGTCCTGCCTGTATCTTAGCTTGATTGAAGCTACACTCAAAATAAGTGGATTCATTTTTGTGGCAGAGAAAATTCTTAGATAGGAGCATTCCGGCTGTGGCTATGTTAACTGCTCACTTCTTATCAGAGTTTACAGTGAGAGCAAGCAAGAGTGAGCGTGAGCGGCAACCATAACAGAAAGACTGGGGAACTGTGCAATTTGGGTAGAAAAAAAATAGCATGAGGAGTGTCTCAAGGTAGCGCTGAGAATGCACGGTTCAAAAGAGCCCCACGCTCGTACCGGACAGCGGGAAAGGTTTTGACAGCAGCACTGTCGAAGCCTCCAGCTTGTGAACACATCCATTCATTCTAAAGGAGAGAACCTAAACTGAGAATGCCATCACAGGTGTCCTCTGGTCCTGTGACAAAGTGTTTCCCCAGGGTCCGCCTCAAAGAAACACAGAGGCCACTGTAAAGGTGGCGGTTCAAGAGAACGGGCTGCATCCTAAGTTCTCAGTACAACTTCGTAGTGATGCTCATTCACATGGCCCTTGTTTTACAGGCACGAAAGACGGAAAGGTAAGAGAGCCCCGGTGGCTTGCACCATGGTTCCAAGAAGTTCAAGCAGCCAGGCAATGTATGACGGGATCATTTTTCTCTGAAGGACACTCCCCCTGCCCCTCCCCCAAACAGGCATTACAGGAAGCTAGAGAGACAAAGGCTACATTGAGGTGGGAAACCGGTGATTTTTGGAAACACCAAGACCATGTGGCACCTACTAAGAAAAGCCACACAGAGTGGAGGCAGCCACACAGATGTCACATTTACTATATGGAGAACAGCTGGATGGTTGAGGCTGCACAATGCGCGTGATGATCTATCACAAGCCTCAGATGCCCGGAGGGTGGACAGGGAACTACAGGAGCTGTACTCACCCTCCTGGGTGTTAGCTTGCTTTGGCCCCACCTTCCCTTGATATGCTCCCATTCCTCCATTTTGTAGTGAAAAAATTTTATTCCTGTGCCATTGCTTATTGGAAGCATAGAACTGTATTTTGTATTTTACAGGTACTCACAGTTAAAAGATGGTCTGAATCTCAGAAGACTCTGAATTGACACTCCTGACCAAGTTTAGTATTCTTAAGACTTTTGGGATTTTAGACTAAATGCATTTCACATTAGGAAATGAACATGAGATTTTTAGAGCTTAGAGAAACAATATCATGTTGGGAAAGTGATGTGTTTGGGTGTCAAGGTAACAGGCAACGGGGTTGTGATAGTCAATCCTCATTATCTACTTGACTGGACTTGAAAGCACCTTGGAAACACATATCTTAGTCTGTCTTTCAAGCTATTTCCAGGAGGATTTAACAAAGGTAGGAAAATACAGCTTGAATGAATGCAGGCAGCACCATTCTACAGGACAGGGACCAGACTAAGAAAAAAAGAAGCGAGTGAAACATCAGCATTCATTGTTTTCTGCTCCCTGGCTGTAAGTGCACTGTGACCAGCTGTGTCCCAGCTAGGGCTCAAACTGTGTCCCAAGAGCTCTTACTTCCTTATGATGCATTGCCCGAAGAGGCCACCAGAAGGCACCAGATCCTCTGGAACTGGAATTGAAGGTGTTAGTTAGATGCCATGTGGGTACTGAGAATCAAGCCTAGGATGTGGGTAATGAGAATCAAGCCTAGGATCTGTGGAAGAGCAGCTGGTGCTCTTAACTGCTGAGCAATCAATCTCTCTCCAGCCTCTCACTCCCTTTATGAGTCATCTTACTTTGCTGACAACTGATGAAGAAGGGTAAAAATTACAAAAGTCGCCAGGCACAGTGGTGCATGCCTGTAATCCCAGCACTTGGGGAGTTAGAGGCAGGTGGATTTCTGTTTTTGAGGCCAGCTTGGTTTACAAAGTGAGTTCATGAAAGCCAAGGCTACAAACAAAGAGAAACTTTGTCTCAAAAAACAAAAACACAAAAACAAAAACAAAAAACAAAAAACAAAACAACAAAAAAAATTACAAAGGTTTTCAGATGACAAACAGAACTCTGCCCTGTAAGGAAAGAAAAACAATTTGTTTAAGGAAAACAAAAACAAAAAACAAAAAACAAACAAACAAACAAACAAAACAAAAACAAAAACAAACAAACAAAAAAACCAGAACAAAACAAAAAACCGCAATGTGCCCACTATTGACTGTAGAAGGGTTAGAGAAGTTGAAATGGATGGGGAAGAAAGGTTACTGACATAGTAGAGCACCAATATGATGCGTACACTTTGAAAGAAGGTCAACCAAATGTTAGAGCTGTTGTTTCCATTATGTAGCCTTGGGTGGTTTGCTTAAAAAAAATGAATTCATGTTTCCCTGTTTCACCTATGGAATAGAGTAAGGCCCCCTTATCAAAACTGGTCATTGTAATCATGAACCTCTTTGTGTCATAGCCAGCACATGATAATTGTAAAACCATGCTACCTGTTTTCAAAGATGATCTTCAAGGAATAAAAAAAAAATTTTTTTTTAAAGAGCATGACACTAGAAGGGGTCAGTTGGATTTTCAGAGATATGTTGTGTGTTGACCTGCAGTGCTAGGCTCTGATACCTCACTGTAAAGAGGTTTTAATATCCATGATAGATGAGTTAATTCAAATTACATAGCCTTCATGCAGCCATGCATCAGCGGTTGTTCTCACGGAAAGCAATATAGGAAAATTTCAAGCACTAGGTACACTAGGCTGTCTTCAACTACCTCCTGAACAAACAGAGTGCTCAAATCTCCTGGCAGTCAGAAATCGTGGGCAGGTGCGTAGGTAAGAAGCTCTCACGGAGAGGGGTGTAGAAGACAGAGTGCTTTGCCAGTGGGTGGCAAACATAAAGATGCTCCTCTGCTTCCCAAAATAGCTCTGATCCTCCAGGCCACGGGGAAAACAGGCTAGCATCCCACTTTAACGGCTCATGGCCGATGAAGGGCTGCCACAGACAAAGGAGCAAGAAAAATGTGTTTGCCTTCCAAGAAATACTTATAAAATAATTGGTGAGGGGGCCTTCTCGGGTTACTTTGACTATATAAACTGTTTATTTTTGCCGGGCTGATTGGGCGGGCATGAGGAGAGCTAATGCACTTGGGCTTTGTGTTTACTCGTTCTAAGGGTTCATGACTGATCAGTCACTCTCTTTCTGGATCATATGTTATTCCAAACTCCATTGCCAATAGCACAACATTGTATCTTCTCACCCCATGTCCTCTCTTGTGAACCCAGCGGGCACAAGTAGAAAACATCATTCTTGAATCCCAAGCTTGGAAAGAATGCCGAGGAGTGCTCAGACATGTCCCAAAGGACGCTCTTGTATTCACTCCCACTAATTAGTTAGGAGAGCCTGTGACTGTTTTCAATCAGCTTTCACTAGACTGAATATGTCCCCAAATCAAGACTTAACAAAGAAAAACATTTTCTTCAAAAATTCATCTTGACAAATTAATATACATGTAGCCATTATGTTCTGTTCATTTTTTAGTTTTTAATTTTTTATTAAATATTTTTACATTCACATTTATATTATTATATATATGTACAATAAACCTACAGCAAGAAGAACCACGAAACAATCAGGATACACACACACACACACACACACACACACACACATATATATATATTATGTTCATAGTGTTTTGGCTATTTGTGTTTGGCAGCCTTGAAGAAAACATCTTTCCTACTCTGTTCATTTTTGAAAGAAAAATATTTTGAAACCTGCCCAATTATGCTAATAACAGTTAATGCTGTATGCTGACGAGGCACCAGACAGCACTCTCAGTGATGTACTGAGATCGTTTTGTTGATTATTAAAGAATTACCCAGTATAATTAAATATTATCACCATCCCCGTTTACAGCTAAGGCAACTGAAGCAGGGGAAGGCTAAATATTTTGTGTGATACTTGAGACATGAAACTAGTAATTGAGGGAACTGTAACTCACCGACCCTGAGTCAGAACCATGTTCTGAACTCTTTGTAGACTAGGAGGTTATCATGTCCTGTTTACCACAGACATTGCTAATAGAAGAGCAGTCTAGAAATAGGAGAAAATTGAGACTTATAAGATCCAGTACTTGTTTTGAGCTGATATCCCTTCTTCTACAGGTTCACTGACTCAACCCCACAGGCAGAAGCTGTGTCCCAGATTTGATGCATCTTTTATTTAGAGATTTTTTAAAATTGTTTAATCATTAACACACTGCTGCTACAATCTTTTCTTAACTGAATTTTTTTGTTTATATAATTTCTGTGTGTTCATGCATGAACATATACAAGCATGTGTATGTCTCTGTGTGTGTTTCCAGGCATGTGGGCGCATATGTATATATGTGTGTCTGTGTGAAGAGGCCATAACTTGACACAAATGTCTTGTTCAGCCACTCTCCATGTTCTATATTGAGATAAGGTATCTTACTTTGAACACAAACCTCACTGATTTGCTTATCCTGCAAGCCAGCTTGCTCTGGGGATCCTCACTTTCAGTCTTCCTAGCAGGGGGATCATAAGAGAGCCACCAAACCCACCCAGCATTCATGTGGGTGTCCAGCCTCTGAACTCCAATCCCCATACTTGTACAGCAAGCTCTAATCCATGGAGCCATCAAATACTTTTTTCAGTATTTATTTCAGTAACATGCCTGGAAATAAATCATTGATATTATACAAAGAGTTATTCGCAAGTATCACTAGCAACACTAGATTTTTAAAAAATAGCATCTGATACTTACTACAAGTTATCTTCTTTGAGCCTGTTAAAGAATTGTTCCCTCAAATTCAGAAAGATGTTCATATTTTGTTTCACTGTTTCAGGATCATGTATGATGAAGTATCAATGCATCTTTTTCTTCATCAAAGCACATTATATATTTTATTTTATTATCTAGTGTGTTACCTCCTACATCTGAAATAACCAGAGTCCAAGCCACATTATCATTTGCACTCAGAAGTGTTTCTTAGCTACCCTTCTCAAGGCTTGGCGCCTTCATTCTGCCCACTCAGCTTCACATGATGGCGTGTGCAACACAAATAATCTTTGTGACCCTGTGGGTGAAAGTCTCTTCCAGCTACATCACTCATCCTCACCTCATTTCAGGACCTTAAGAAAATAAAATTTTTTCTTTGGTATCCATATGCAATGTCTCCCTAATGGACCGTGTTCTAGAGGCTTGGTCCCTGGCCCTTGACAATACTTAGTGGATGGTTTAACGTTGGAACCTGGTGGGAGGACCGTGGCTGGAGACATAACATTCTAATGGGATTAGTGGGAAGTTGGCCATTGTCCCTTCTTCTCTCTTTATTCCTTAGCCACAAAGTGAAGGGTTTTTGGAGTTATGGACACAGAACAGCCAATGGGATAAGGGGAACAACAAGGAACATAAATCAATCTTGCACCAAAACTAACAACATTTTAAGGAAAGAGCCATTTTTCTTTTTTGAATAAGTTGTGTCCCCTGTGTGTGCACATGCATGTGCATGCACACTTGCACATAGGGAGGTCAAGGGACAACTCTTGGGAGTTGATCATCTTTTTCCACCATGTGGGCTCCAGGGGTCTAAGCCAGGTTGTTTGGCTTGGCAACAAGTGCCTTTTCCTGCATACCCATTTCACTTTCTTTACGAGGTTAGCATCTGATGTATTTCTTTTAAAAGAAGAATTCTGGCTAACACAGTTTTGGGACTCAGTCTATTGTGGCATAAATTCTCTTACCTCTCCCAAGAGGGCCTTATAACATCTGTTCTCTTCTCTCTCCAAGTCACTCAGATTGGTGTACACACAGACTGAAATGATTCTCAGAAAATACGCAAAAGAAAATATTTATACCATGAGATGTTTTATAAGAATCGCTGGTACTTCAATAGAAGGAACACATTTACAGCTACAGAAAGACTTCAGATGGTGGGAAATTGTTTCTGGTGTTTATGATCTAAAAATATGACAAAGTTTCTTGGAGGACATAGTATTTCGTATTTTTAAACATAAGAACAGCATCATTCTTTCAACTCCAAGATAAGAATGTCTCCAAGCAGCCTGGAGAGTTCTGTTCTGGTTCGTATAGATTACCGCACAAATGATCACACTCCATTCTCAGTGGGTGAGTAGATGGGAACTGCAAGTGGAAAGAGGGGTGTTCAAAACAGTAACATCTTCTGATTAAAGTGAACACTGACTTGAGAGAGCTTTCTTGAAAGTCAGACATGGGCTGAGGGCATCTGCTTTGGGATTTCTTGCTGATGCTGCTCTCTCTCTCTCTCTCTCTCTCTCTCTCTCTCTCTCTCTCTCTCTCTCTCTCTCTCTCTGTGTGTGTGTGTGTGTGTGTGTGTGTGTGTGTGTTTGTGTGTATGAGAGGGGGGGGGAGTTGGCCCTGGAAGAAAAGCCAGAACATGACTATTCCTTTATTACATTCTCTGTAAGCTCAACCTTTCATCTTTGACTGCCTTCTGTTAAGTACTGATCAAGTTTGGTATTTTTCCAAGTACATGTGACTTCCACAGTAATCTGTGAACCACTCTGTCTTAATCAGGGTTTCTATTGCAGCAATGAAACTCCATAACCAAAATGCAAGGTGAGAGGAAAGAGTTTATTTGGCTTATAATTCCATATCATGTTGATCACTGAAGGAAGACAGGGCAGAAACCAAAACAGGGCAGACACCTGGAGGCAGGAACTGATGCAGAGGCTGTGGAGAGATGCTGCTTACCAGCTTGCTAAACATGGCTTGCTCAGCCTTCTTTCTTACAGAACCCAGGACCACCAGCCCAGGGATGACACCATCCACCATGGGCTGGGACCTCCCATATTGATCACTAATTGAGAAAATGCCTTACAGCTGGATCTGATAGAGGCATTTACTCACCTGAGGCTCCTTCATCTCTGATGACTCTAGTTTGTGTCAAGTTGACCCACAAAACCAGCCAGCACATACCCCTACTGTGTGTGAGTGAGAAGCTGGGCAGGAGGAAAATGGCAGGTGCTGTGAGACTAACTTCAGGGCAGCACATCCTAATGCCACTTCTGGAGAGCGCAGTTGCTCTTCTATGTCATCAAACAACATCTGTCCTGTTAACCTCTGTACACAAGAGAAGAATGGAGAGAGACATAATAAAAAAAAAATAACGGGAGAGTCTCTGACTCGAGAGTGGATCACAGCTCTCTCTAAGTGACTCTCCAAAGCCCACTCTAGAACCATGATGCTGATTCTGGATAAATGAGCCTCCACCACATTCATACATCCCAGCCAGAGGCAGGATGCCTCAGAAAAGAAACCCTAGCCACCAAAATCCATTTGTGTTTTAAGTTAGGAAAATCTTAACTAATGTGAAAGGTAGTTAGGAGGCTCAGCATGAAGTAAATTAAATGAAGTCTGAGCGATACCATAGATCATCAAGAAATTATTTTTAACAAGAATGCTTGCAGGATGATAGAGAGCCAAGCAGAAATTCCAGAAACCAAAAGAATATTTTGTCGGCAAAAGCCAATTAGCCCAAGGGAGATAGAGCTAAAAAGATAGATGGTAAATATTAATAAATCTAGTACAAGACAAAAGAGCTAAAAAAAAAAAAAGGATGCTTAGGAAGAGGGTAAGAAATAGGAAAGTGGAAGTGAGAGGCACTAGGTTGTCCTGTGGAAAGTCAGGAAGGAAATATGAAAAGGGAGATGAAGCAGTCACAAACACAGTTAGGGAAATGTTTACAAACAGCATGTCTGAGTAGCAGGGTCCAGAAATCTCAAAAGCCTGAATCCTGATCAAGGGTAAAAATTAATGTACCCAAAGGTGTGTAAAAGTAAATTAAATACACAAGGGAAGTTTTTTAAAAGTTGGAAATATCTTAAGAAAAAAGGCCAGGATATTCTCCCAATGCACATGTAAGGCCATAACTTGCTAGTAATTGAACATGCAGGGGAGCTGGCCTACTTTGCTCTCTATTGCTGTTATAAACACCATGATCAAAGCAGCTTATGAGGAAAGGGATTATAGCAGCATATAGTTTACAGCCCATCATGGAGAGAAGTCAGGGCAAGAATTTGGAGGCAGGAACTGAGACAGAGACCTGGGAGAAATGCTATTTACTGACTTGTTATTCATAACACACTCAACTTGCTTTTTTTAATTATTATTAATACAATTCAGGCAGGCCCACCTGCCCAGGAATGGTATCACTCACAGTGGGTGGATCCTATCACATCAATCATTAATCAAGAAAATACCCCCATAGACTTGCCCACTGGCCAACTGGCCAATCTTATAGGCAATTTTTAGATTTAGCTTCCCATTTCTCAGATGAGTCAAGTTGACATAAACTAACCAACAGAGATAGCATCATTCAACTGTGAGAAGAATATGAACATGCACTAAAAAAAAAAAAATAACTTCACTGAAAGTGTATGTGTGTGTGTGTGTGTGTGTGTGTGTGTGTGTAAGTCAAGAATAAAATTGTTCAAAAAATAAGACAGTTAAAAATGTAAATGACATTAAGCTATCTTTCTTACATAAACAAGAGAACATCGTCCTATCAGTTCTAGAATCCTTGCCTTGCTTACAAGGGAGGTATAGTTAATAATGAACTTGAGGTCTTTCAATGTACTGTGCATGACAAAAATTTAAGCATAGTAACTTAAGAAATATAAGTAGAGTGTGTTGCCAAGTTTCTGCAGACCAGCAGAGGGAAGGAGGACATGGTCATAAGTCCAACATCTGCCTCAGTGACATAGTGAGACCCTGACCCCAGCCAAAAGGAAACAGGAAAAGAGAGAGGAGGGCTAGGAAGAGGAAGGAAAGAAAGAAGGAGACAGAAGGAGGAGGAAAAACAGATTGTAGAGGTTTTTAAAAAGAAACAATAAAGGTGAAAGGATAAGAAGAATGCCAAGTTCTGTGATAAATCTAAACATAACTTTCATGAGTGAAAATTACACAAATCAATAACTTGATCATTCTGTAATATTCAGAAAAAACTAAAATTATAATAATGAGTTAAAAGACTTGCTGTGTATAATTCCAAGCAGAACCATCATCTTGCCCATGGTAAGCTGGATCAAAACAGAGTGGGGGAGGGGTGGGGTGAGGAGAGCACCAAAAGACAGAAACTAAAAGGAGGTGCCGATTTAACCTTTTGAGTGGTTGGTTCTCCATTCTCCCTACTTAAGTTTGAGGACAGGTACCGTCCACATTCCATGTCAGGAAGCTTCGTTACATCTGCACAAAGAAACCTCAGCTGTGTATATGACCAACCAAGAAAGGGCAAGCTATGGAAAAGCAGAGGGTACTGCAGGCAGGAAAGGTTCAGAAAAAAATAATCCCAAATTCTAGGCAATATGTCTTCCATGACCCTGGCTAGCCCCATGTGCATGCCTGAGAAGGCAGTAGAAGTGCAGTTTCCCATAAAAATACTTGATGGACAGACCATTCCGCTCCTCCCCAGACACACATTGGAGAGTCCACTCTGCTGAGTTCATGATTTGCTAGGTAAAACCTTTTAAAAAATCTTCAAGGAAAGGTCTCATAATCCAGCAATTTGACAATACAACATTCAGAGCTCCTTTAGAATTAAAAAGTACACCATCCAAAACGTTTCAAAAATTAATGGATAGTATGAAGCAAGTAATGGAGAGACAGCCTGAAGAACAGGAAGAAAAAGGAATGGAGAGAACACTTAGAAGCTGAGATGCAGCATTAAGTATTCACAATGTAAATAAGTAAAATCTGAAAGTATGGAAGAAAATGATGATGCTTACACAAGACACATCAGGAACTAGTGGTTATGAAATTCATAGCGAAGAAGGAATTCAGAAATTTGAAGAATTAAGAAATCCAGTTACCCCTAAGTTGTTCATATGTTATGAATATGCTCATATTCAACACATCAGACACAGTAAGTTATAGTCCAAAGACAATGAAAATATTTTGAAATTAGCCAAAGAAAAGTGATACCTTACATACAAAGAGAAAAATAATTCAAATTACTGTTTGAGTTCTAATAAGAAACAATGGTGGTAATAAGACAATAGAAACATATTTAAATATATGTATTATATATTTTGTATATATACATGTGTGTATTATATATTTTGCCCAACATTTTGGAAAGTCTAGGTTGATACCCATACTACTCTTCCCATCTCCATCTCTCTTCTCTCCCTTGCTCTTCCATCAACCCCCAAGAAATCTAAGCATCTCTACTACCCTATATCTTCAGTTTCATCCTCTTACCCCAGTAAAAATATATTTTAACAATGACCCACTGATGTTGAAATAATGTTTTAACCAGGAGACCATACTTACAAGACACAGCAAGGAAGTCTTTTTTTTTTTTTTTACTTTTCTTTAAAAAAAAAATAATTGAATCAGATTACATCCTGATTGTTATCCATTCACTTGTATCTTTCCATTTCCCTCCCTCCCTCCCTCTTTTGCCCTATTCTCCTCCCCTAGACCTTTGACAGAAGGGGACCTCCTCCCCTACCATATGATCACAATCTATAAGGACTCATCCCGATAGCCTGCTTCCTCTTCCTCTGAGTGTCACCAGGCCTCCCCACCAAGGGGAAGTGGTCAAATAGGGGGCACTGGAGTTCATGTCAGAGGCAGTCCCCACTCTCTACACAACTGTGGAGAATGAGCTGTTCATTGGCTATATCTGAATAGGGGGTCTAGGTTTGCTGCATGCATTGTCCTTGGTTGGTACAGCAGTTTGTGCAGGCCCCCCTGGGTCCAGTTCTGACAGCCTTAATGGTCTTCTTGTAGAGTTCCAGGACACTCTGAGTCCTTCTATCTCTCCATTCTTCCGTATCACTCTCACCTGGAGTCCAATAATAAGTCCCAGCATCTGTCCTCATCACCCGCTGAGTAAAGACTTTCAGAGGAAGTCCATGTGGGGCTAATATCCACTTATAAGTGGATTTTCACACTGAGGATGATCATTTCGTGTACCATCCATTTGCCTGTAAATTTCAAGATTTCTTTGTTTTTTATAGCTTAGTAGTATGCCATAGTGGTACATTTGTACCACAGTTTCTTCATCCATTCTTCAACTGGAGGATATCTAGGTTGTTTCCAGATTCTGGCTATTACAAATAAGGCTGCTATGAACATAGCTGAGCAAATGTCCTTGTTGTGTGGTAGAGCATCTTTCAGGTATATGCCAAGGAGAGGAATAGCTAGGTTTTGAGGTAGCACTATTCCCAATTTTCTTAGAAAGCGCCAGAATAATTTCCAAAGTGGCTGTGCAAGTTTTCACTCCCACCAGCAATGGAGGAGTGTTCCCCTTTCTCTACATCCTCACCAGCATGTAATGTCACTTGGGTTTTTTATCTTAGGCATTCTGAGAGGTGTAAGATGGAATTTCTGAGTGATTTTGGCTTGCATTTCTCTGATGACTAAGAATGTTGAGCATTTCTTTAAGTGTTTCTCAGCCATTCGATATTCCTCTGTTGAGAATTCTCTGTTTAGCTCTGAACCCCATTTCTTTTTTTAATATTTTATTAATTTATTCATAGTACATCTCAACTGTTAGTCCATCCCTTGTATCCTCCCATCCCTCCCTCCCTCCTGCTTTCCCACTACTCCCCTCCTCTATGTCTGTGACTGAGGGGGACCTCCTCCCCCTGTATATGCTCATAGGGTACCAAGTCTCTTCTTAGTAACCTGCTATCCTTCCTCTGAGTGCCACCAGGCCTCCCCATCAAGGGGACTTGGTCAAAAATGAGGCATCAGAGTTGAACCCCATTTCTTAATTGGGTTGTTTGGTTTGGTGGTGTTTAATTTCTTGAGTTCTTTATATATCTTGGATATCAGCCCATGATTAGATGTAATATTGGTGAAGATCTTTTCCCAGTCTTTAGGCTGTCATTTTGTTCCATTGACAGTGTCCTTTGCCTTATAGAATCTTTCAGTTTAATGAGGTCCCAATTATTAATTGTTGACCTTAGAGCCTGGGCTGCTTGTTCTGTTCAGGAAGTTGTCTCCTGAGCCAATGAGTTCAAGGTTCTTCCCCATTTTTTCTTCTAACAGATTTGGTGTATCTGGTTTTATGTTGAGGTCTTTAATCCATTTGGACTTGAATTTTGTACAGGGTGATAAATATGGATCTACTTGCATTGTTCTACATGTAGACATCCAGTTAGACCAGCACCATTTGTTGAAGATGCTTTCTTTTTTCCATTGTATGAATTTGGCTTCTTTGATAAAAAATCAAGTGTCCATAGGTGTGTAGATTTATTTCTGGGCCTTTGATTCAATTCCATTGACCAATCAGCCTATTTCTATGCCAATACCATGCTGTTTTAATTACTGTTGCTCTATAGTACAGCTTGAGGTCAGGGATGGAGATTCCTCTGGGGCATCTTTTATTTTACAAGATTGTCTTAGCTATTCTGGGTTTTTTTGTTTTTCCATATGAAGTTGAGGATTGATCTTTCAAGATCTTTAGAAAACTGTGTAGATATTGTCATAGGGATTGCACTGAATCTGTAAATTGCTTTGGGTAAGATGGTCATTTTTACTATGTTTATTCTGCTGATCCATGAACAAAGGAGATCTTTCCATCTTCGAATATCTTCTTCAGGTTCCCTCTTCAGAGACTTGAAGTTTTTTTTTCATACAAGTCTTTCCCTTGCTTGGTTATAGTTACACCAAGATACTTTATATTATTTGTGACTATTGTGAAGGGTGTAGTTTCCCTACTTTCTTTCTCAGAACATTTGACATTTATATACAGGAGGGCTACTGACTTTTTTGAATTGATTTTGTATCCAGCCACTTTGCAGAAGGTATTTATCAGCTGCCCGAATTCTCTGGTGGAATTTTGGGGGTCACTTATGTACACTATCATATCATATAAGACTAGGGATAATTTGACTTCCTCCTTTCCAATGTGGAGTTCCTTGCTCTCCTTCAGTTGTCTTATTTCTCTAGCTAGAACATCAAGAACTATATTGAAGAAATATGGAGAGAGTGGGCAGCTCCTCTAGTCTCTGATTCTAGTGGAATTTCTTTGAGTTTCCCTCCATTTAATTTAATGTTGGCTATTGGCTTGTTGTATATTGCCTTTATTATGTTTAGGTATGTCCCTGATCTCTCCAAAACTTTAAACATGAATGGGTGTTGGATTGTGTCAAATGTTTTTTGAGCATCTAAAGAGATGATCATGTGTTTTTTTTTTCTTTCAGTTTGCTTATATGACGTTTATATTATTGATTAGATTAATGGATTTCCATATATTGAACCATCTCTGCATGCATGGAATGAAGCCTATCTGGTCATGGTGAATGATATTTTGATGTGTTCTTGGGTTCAGTTTGCAAGTATTTTATTGAGTATTTTTGCATCAATGTTCATAAGAGAAATCTTTAAAGCCAGTGAAAAACAAGGCTGTATGGAATTATAGATATATTCAAAGCAATGAACATTGTTCACTTGAACTGCTTGGGTAAAGATGTTAATTAGATGCTGAAGAATAATAATATAATGTGAACTTTATAGTAGACAAACTAAATAAACCTGGTATCAATAAAACTAAAACACAAGGTATGGAAGGGAGACAAGGTCACTGGTTCTCCAGAATGCAGTGCGGGTGAGTATGAAAAGAGAAAATTTGATACTATGTATTCTGCCATTATTGTGTTCATGTTCATCATTTCATACATACTCAAAAATTATTAAATGTCACACTTAAAAATAAAACCCAGCAGGTCGTCTTCATTTTATAGGATAATAAACAACCCCAAAACCACTTGACAAGATTCATTTTACCTTAAAACCTAAGTACATTAGAATGCCATGGGGCTGTCCAGGGCTGTGGCTGGTGTCCTTAGCTGGGGAAAAACTCAGAGGACAACCAATAATCAACAGCACTGAAAAAAAAAACCAAAAACCTTTCAGAATGACTAAGAGCAAAATCTCAAGCAACATCTGCTGGTGAGGATGTGGAGAGAGGAAACACCCCTCCGTTGCTGGTGAGAGTGCAAATTTGTACAGCCACTTTGGAAAATTGGGACTAGTGCTACCACAAGATCCAGCTAAACCACTCCTGAGCATATACCCAAAAGATGCTCCACCATACAACAAGGACATTGGTGTGACTATTTCCATAGCAGCCTTATTCATAACAGCCAGAAGGTGGAAACAACCTAGATGTCCCTCAACTGAAGAATGGATCGAGAGAATGTGATACATTTACACAATGGGATGCTAGTAATCTATTAAAAACAATGACATCATGAAACTTCCAGGCACATGGACGGAAGTAAAAAAGATAATCCTCAGTAAGGTAACCCAGACCCAGAAAAACAAACATGGTGTGTATTCACTTATAAGTGTATATTAGCTATAAAGTACAGGATAACCACTTTGTAATCCACAGGCCCACAGAAGCTAAGTAACAATTACAGCCCAAAGAAGGATGCTTGAATCTCACTGAGAAGGCGTCTGGGGTGGATGCAGGGAGGGCACTGGGTAGAAGAGGGGTGGGGATGGGAACAGGGGGACCAAGTGAGGGAAGGGTGACGAGAGAGAACCGAAATGAGGGGCTTAATCTCTGGAACAAGTTAGAAATCTAGGACAATGGCAGCTCCCAGGAATCTATGAGGGTGACCCTAACTAAGGCTCCTAGCAACAGCAGATACGGAGCCTGAAATGGTCACTTCCTGTAATCAGGCAAGACTTCCAATGAAGGGGTAGGGATAACAACACAGCCACCAAAACCTGAGACCCACAAATTTTGCTGTCTATAAGAGAATCAGAAAGTAAGGGAACAGCCAAACAATGACTAGCCCACCTTGAGTCCCATGCCATCAGAGAGAGAGAGAGAGAGAGAGCGCCCAGCCCTGGCACTATCAATAATATTCTGCTATACTTGCAGACCACAGGCCAACTTAACTGTCGTCTGAGTGGCTTCACCCAGCAGCTCATGAAAACACATGCAGAGACCCACAGCAAGACATTAAGCAGAGCTAGGGTATCTTATAGAAGGTGGGGAGGAAAGATGGAAAGAGCCAGAGGGTTTAAGGACACCTACAGAAGCAACTAACCTGGGCCCATACGGGTTCACAGACTCTGAGCCACCAACCAGAGATCATGCATGGGCTGGACTTAGGCCACCTACACATATGTAACGTATGTAACAGACGGTCCTCACGTGGGCCCTCTAACAGCAGAAGCAGGGGCTGTCTCTGACTCTCTTGCCTGCCTTGGAATCCCTTTCGCCTAACTGAATGGCCTTGTCTAGCCTAAACAATAAAAGTGGCACCTACTCCTACTACAATATGCCAAGGTGAGTTGACACCCATGAGAAGTCTTCCCTTCTCTGAGGAGAAAGGGAAGGGTCATGGAGGGAGGAGAGGAGAGAGGGAGGAACTGAGAGATGAAGAGGGACAGGACATTCAGATTGGGATGTAAAGTAAGTGAATACATTAATTAACGAAAAATAAAATAAAACTGCTTTAAAAAAAAAAAAAGATTTACATCCCGCTGCTGGCTCCAGGAGCAGGAGAGACCCCAGGTCCCCCACCTACGTGTGCTCCATCTGTTACCCTCTTGAAGTTCAGTGAACAAGCAACTGTTCGGAGACAATTTAATTGTAATGAGCCTTCGTAGCTAAGTGGTCTTTTATTAGCCCAAATGCAGTCCCATAGCCAGGAGGGGCCGCCTTGCCCCAGCTGTCTTCCAGCACTTGTCTGTTCCAGTGAAATATGGCTTTAATAGAGTCACACCTGGAGAAATGCTCTCCCAGGCAGCAGCATGGATAGCCACCCGCCCCCCAACTGAAAAACTAGCCTTTGTTTCTTTAGTCCTCTGGGCTGGGCTTGGCAGCTTTTTTTGAATGATCAGATTGATTTTAAAGTCAATAGAAACATAGCGTATGAAAAGCAAAATCATGTTTTGGAGCTGACTTCAGACATAATTTGAATAAAATACGGTGGTGGGTGTGGCGAGGGAAAAGAAACAAATAGACCATGAACACTCGCCTTAGAATTTCTTTATTCAGTATGTGTCCAGGGAAAACGCAGGATAAACAGCTCCATCAAGTGCAGGTTTAATGTCTCTTGGGCTCCCCGAAGCATGGGAAAAGTTACAGTGGGCCAAAGCATGCTGCTCTCAAATCTGTGGGAACCGCTTGGATAGAGAGTTACAAAGACAGCTAATAAAGCAAAAGACCCAACTGGACTTTGAATCCTAATACAACTTCCGGAAGTGGAACACAAAACTCACTCAGCGCACAGAGCGCAGATTAAATGTTCTATCATCCCCCCAAAGAGACTCAGACAGCTGCTTTGGACACTCCAAACTGCTACCTATTTTCAATCTCTACTCTCTGCCATGTTAGCCACGGCTCCAGGCCATTCATAACACAGGGTCTCATTTCTTTGGCTGCAAAGCCTCGGATCTTCATGCTCACCCTGTGGCAGCGAGTGGGTGGAGCCACCTTCGCCCTGTGTCCCTTCTCTGTTAGAATATCAAATGTACTCAGGAGCTATCTCTGACATCTCTAGCCTCCTTTGTATGAAATAAGCCCACGGCATACCCTGACTGAACCCCCTTTTACTCCCTCCCGTACTCCCAGCCACAAAGTATCGAATACCCGTTCACGTGCATGTGTTTCTCTGGATGTCATGTCTCAGTCAAACATCACATATAATTGCACGATCTAAGTATCCCCCCTCTCACATTATGACATCCCAGGTGTCCCAGGAGATCATCGGCTCAAGGTGGGGAAGCCGGAAGCATCTCCAAGCTGTGCCTTGGGGGATTAGTCCACTGGCCTCCCCTCTAAGCAGCTGATGTTGCATCCGCACGCAAGAACAAATAAAGCCTCCTGAAACATAAACTTCTAGTTGTGGAGGGGAAGACAGCAGGGGGATTTGGGAGCGATGAGCAGGGCAGTGGCAGCGCACGCTTTTAATCCCAGCACTCTGGAGGCAGAGACAGGAGGATCTCTGTGAGTTCGAGGCCAGCCTGTTCTACAAAGCTAGTCCAGCACAGCCAAGCTACACCGACAAACTCTGTCTCGAAAAACAAAACAAAAATATGTTTTAATTACTAAGGTCAAAGAAACTCCACACTCTTGCTATCCACGTGCATCTTTGCTCCCTCACCCTCTCAGTCCTCCTCTGCCTTTGGCCACTGGAGCCAGTGGGGACCATAAGGTCATTGGGAGCTGGAATCTCCATTTCATTTCAAAGAGGCGCTTACTTGCTTTGCTCTTGGGCAGAGCTACCCATGCTTCATAATCAAGGCCTGGTCTGGTTTAATAGTATGAGAGTGAAAGGGATGTAAGGAGGGTTTATTGTTTTTCTAATGATATTCACATGAGCTGCTATGTTCCCATTAAAACAGGACCTGGCCATGCTTAGATTTTATAAGAAAGCGTAATGGCCAGGCACCATGACTCATATGGCTTTTTGGAAATGAGCCAGTGTGGCAGGCAAAAGAAGGATGGTTTAGGTTTAACATGGCTATTCTCCAATATGTTTCTTCAATAAATGGGGAAATAAGGTTATTCCAAAATAAAGCTGAAACTGAGATGACCTGAGCTTATCTCAAACATATTTAATTTAGGGTGCAGATGGAAGAATCTTAGTAAAATTCACTATCAGGGTATAAAACTGTCTTCCCCAAAAGATGGTAAAAAAAAAAAAATACGTGGCATCTATGAGGACATAAGGCCTCCACCAAAATCAATAGTGGGAAATGTTCTGGATGCTGATTGACAGGAAATGTATTTATTGCCAGCCATGCAGGCCCTGATATACAGGCACACAGAGACTATGAGCTCACCTCAGGGTTAGGGTTAGTGTGATAAAGAACACACCCACTAGCCAAAGGAGCTCACGGGGATGCTGGTAACTGACAAGAATTCACCCAGCTTGGTAAAATGCAACCTTCCTGCTTGCCTCAGTTTGCCTCTTTGGAAAGGAAGTCTCCTTGTGATTGACAGCGCCTGCCTTAAGACAATTCTGACTTTTCCTTTATCTGTCTCCTTTGCTTTCTAATTGGCTTATGACTTTCCACTCCTAGGAGTCAACAGACATTGTAAAGACAGAACACTTGAGAAGAAACAAAGGCTTCTGGTAAAGAACGGTGCCTCCAAACCCCAGCCAGGGAGTCAGGAAGGTGCTCGAAATTCCTCTCAGGCAACTGCTACAGTTTGGCTTCATTGCCTCTCTCTCCAAAAAATCAAGTCCCCAAATGAAGGAAGCATTGTATTTGAGAAGTATCACTTTTTTATTTCTGGGAGACGTCTAAATCAACCCTGAAAGACATTCCCTGTATCTCACTCCCATAGTCCAGAAATTAGTCTTTGTGTCTGAGCCTGATCACCCTTCACCTCACACTGTTAACCTTTGTGGATGGTTAGATCCATGCACTCTGACCACAAATTCCTGGCTGCCCTTCACAGTGGACCTTATCGCATTACATCTCTGCCTGGTGGGCTGGGACAACGGCACAGGAGGAATAGGAGATGGGGAGGAGAGCCGGGATAGCCGAAGGAAGGCTAATGATGAAGGGAGGAGAAAGGATGAGTAAATGAATCTTTCAGAGGTGGTATGCTTTAGGTTTCAGCCTTGCATTCCAGAGAAGCTTTTATGTAAACCAGACCTTTTTACTTCAACACGTTTTGTCAATTGAGTTTTCATTCTGAGCTTAAAATGATGACGGCTGTGTCTTGAAGGCCCACCTTAGAGGGTGGCTAGGGAGCAGAGAGGGAGAGAGAACAGGAAAAGGTCTGTGAATGCATGAAGCTACATGGTAAAGAAGCAGCCCCAGGCTTTACCTGGAAAACATATTTCTAGCTTCTGCCCCTGGCCAACCCCAGTGTCCTTGGAAACCACCCAGGTGGCATAGCAGGATATGCAAAGCAGGTGCCTCTAAGAAACAGAACAGTGTGGAGAGGTTGTGCCCATCTCTTCTTCTTCAGTTGACTAGAAGTATCACTTCAATACAAAATGGGGCTCATGTTTACTGGGTACATAAAGGTACACTATTTGCTCACAGGGCAAACACTGCCAATTTTGTGTATATTTAATCAGTGCTGCTAACACACATAAATACCAATCTACCACCAATTCAATCACAAATGCCTGTGTAAAATTTACAATATAAAGGTTCATACCTAGGTAGATGAACAGAGTTATATAAGAAAAACTTTTTGATAAGATAATAAAATAGTATCTTATATTTTTCTTTATATGTGTGAATTTTTTTCCACTTAAATATTAGGCTTTCTAAAATATTTTATATGTAGTATATTCATATAAAGAATTTTATTACATATTTTAGATTTATGATCTAAATAAATATCTAATATAAATATATTTTGCCA
Source organism: Acomys minous (assembly GCF_964271855.1). NCBI lineage: Eukaryota > Metazoa > Chordata > Mammalia > Rodentia > Muridae > Acomys > Acomys minous. Next base: position 94,745,770 of record NC_140494.1, on the reverse strand, counting down.
GTAATTTTGCAAGGCATAACTTATCACATGACTATTCTGTGTAGCTGTAGATCTATTTTTAGGCTCTATTCTATGACATTAATTTATTTGCCTTTTCTAATGCCAAAATGTTTGTTTTAGACATTACACTGGCTTGATCTTTTACTAACTATAAAATAAGAGAGACCTTTCTCACTAGATTTTTTTTTTAAGTGCTCTTGGCAGCTCTCCCACATTTACTCTCCCATTTGGCCTTTGGAATTCATTTGTATGATCAGCCTCAATATCCACTCCCCAGAGGAAAAAAATAATTGCCTTCCTGTTGGAATTGTGTCATATTTCCACATATGCGTGGAAGGGCAGACAGACGAAGAGCTGTAGAAGGATCAACGTGTACATGGGTGTTGAGTCTCAGGCGTGCACAGGCATTTAAAACTGTAGGACAACCCAACCGTGTCACTTGGCATGCAAAGATTGGCAAGTGACTTGACTTTCCTGAGGCTTGGTGTCTCTGTCCGTACAATATGGAGGAGAGTGCCCTATGGGTTTGTTAGTAGCCAAAGCATATTGCGTGTCTAGCAGAGTGTGTGCTGTGCAGCCGTCACGTCCTCCTTCTGATAGTCAATTCTAAGTCATTTCCCCAACTTCCTTAATTCAATTGTATCATTTAACAGTTTTATAGACATATTATGATAGATTTCTAGTGCTGGGATTGGTATAATGGGCGGAAGGTCACCAGCAAGCTCCAACCCTCATCTCAAGGAATTAACAGTTGGTCAATGAATAAACACTTCCAATGATTACTTAAAATAATCAACAAAAACTTCTGTGGTTTTGTTGACGTTGTTTTTAGATGAGAATGAAAGACTAGGTGTGGTGTTCTAGACCTGTTATCCCAGAACTTTGGAGGTTGAGGCAGGAGGATCACTAGATCAGGACCTGATCTCCACAGTGAGGTCAGGGCCAGCCTAGGCTATGTAGTAGACCCTTTACAATACAAAGAAGAGAGAATTATGAATTAATAGAACCTTTTCTTCTTTGAAAGATATACCAGAAAAGCACTGTGTGTATAAACATATGCACACATTTGTATATGGTATATGTACATGTTTAGGTACATGTAGATGCCTGTATGGAGCCAGGCTGACTCATCAGCAAGCTCCAGTGTCGCTGCTTGGCTTCTCCCCACAAGGACTGGGGCTACAAGGGCACTCAAAGCTCAGCTTTGTATGTGCGTGTTGGGGATCTGAACTCACATCCCCTCACTTGTACAACAGGTACTTTATCAGCTGAGCTACCTTTTCAGTCCCCAAAAAGGACGTTCTTTAAATTGGCCTTAATATGAGTCTCAATCAACAGAAAATACGTGAACAGACTTGTAGTTTCTTGTACTTAAACTATAAGCACTTGACTAACTTCGAGGGATAATGAAAATAAAGTTGTTTTGGCCTTGTTAGTAGCATGTGGTTCCATAGCAAACTACTGCACATGTTTTCTGATGGGATTTGCCAACCAGAATCCAAAGTTACATGTAAGTCTGTAATTTTGAGTTTCAAAACAATGATAACTATGTCTGTTTGGCACTAAGGACCTTCTTTACTTCCTCTACGCTTTTCTGTACTATCATGGGACGTCACTGACAATGTTTGCTCTGTCCCACCAGGTTGCATCTTTGGTAAGTCCTCAGAGTGACTGGAATGACACAACCTGGAGGCAGAGCAAGGCTTTAAATACACAAACTACTCAACATTATCTCAGCTTTAACTTGACTTCCTGCATAGCCTGGGGCATACAGTTTATGTTGGTCTAGCTGGAAGGCTTCCACATGACTGTGTTCTTAAGGAGATTATATTGCATGCCAGGGGCAGAAAGACACTGCCTCAGAAAGTCATGTTTTCTATATTCTATGCTTTCTGATATTTCTGGATCTCTGTGAGTCTCCAAAAAATAAGCCAGATGCCTGCAGTGTAGTATTTCTTTTATGCTAAATCCCCCCAGTGCCATCGAGTTGGAAAACAACGTTTAAGAATAGAATTTAAAAAAAAAAAGTGGTTTACTCAATTTACTTACTGAGTTTGCTTAGCTGCTCTGATATTCTTTAATGTGTAACGTAAACCAACCAGCCAGGTTTTCTTTTCTTCCTTCTGCATAATCAGCTGTATCTTAACACTGCTGTTGTTGTTGTTGTTGCTTGTTCGCTTTTTTAAGGTGTTTGAGCATTTGCCTGCATGTGTGTATGGGCCTAATCTATGTGCCTGGTGACAGTGGAGGCCGGAAGATGGTATCACAGATGGTTGTGAACTGGATCTGTGTCCTCTGACAGAGCAGCCAGTGCTCCGAATCATTTGAGAAATTTCTCCAGCCCTTCTTGAGGGTTTTAAGGTAACTTATATCATAAGGTCCCAGTGTTACACTTTTTTTGTTCATCTTTGCATGAAAGGAATATTTGCATAATCTTGAGTGGCAAATGTCTTGAGAATTCTTTTTCTTTTAAACAACTTGAGTCAAATACTAGTTACAGTGCTCAAGTAATGGGTTTTACTATCTGTTTTTTTCTAAATTATATTGCATATTCCTGAATCTAAAAGTGTTGTCATATATTATCAAGAAGCACTCTCTAATACCTATTTTTACCTGTCATTTTTATTTCAGGTAGCCATATGGGATGTAAACCTGCTTATAAAGTGGTAGCTTTGGTTCATCATGTTTGTTTCTTTGTTGTTTTTGATTTTTTTTGAGACAGAGTTTCTCTGTGTAGTCTTGGCTGTTCTGGACTCACTTTGTAGACCACACTGGTGTCAAACTCAAAGATCTGCCTGCCTCTGCCTCCTAGAGTGCTGGAATTGCAAGTGTGCATCACCATGCCTGGCTGGCTCACCACCATCTTAATCAGCATTTCCCTGATCACTAAATTTTTATTTATCATCTATTTCTGTAGTTCTCTTAGAAGAATGTATATTTAGATCATTTACTCATTTTTGATTGAGTTCTTTTTCACTTATCATTATTATTGTCGTTATTGAGTTCTAAGAGGTGCTAAACGACATAATCTATCTTTTATTATTAAGTTGCAAATGATAGTAGATATATGATTGGTGATATAAGATACATAATAGATTATTTGTATTTTAGTATTGAGTTGTAAGATAAGCAAATAGATAGATAGTTGATAGATAGATAGTTGATCCATAAGTGACATATAGATTAGATAGATAATAGATAGACAGATGACATATATTATGTAGGTACATGGATGGTAGATAGATGGATAGATGAATATATGGCAAATAAATGTTAGATGGTAGGTAGATAGATGATAGATAATAGATAGGTATATAGGTAGATGATACGTGATAGATAAATAGATAGATGATAGATAGATAGATGAGAGACAGACAGACAGACAGACAGACAGGTATAAAACTTGTACCAAGTAAACGGTTATACCGTTTAATAGGTTGTCTTTTCACGATCTTGTTGGTCTCCTGTGAAGCTCAATTTTTTTTTTTTAGGTTCTAATAAAGTCAACTTTATCTAATTCTTCTTTCAGTCTCATGCTTTGAGTTTTATATGGAAGAGTGCTGAGATTATGAAGACTTGTCTCTATATTTTTTGTTGCAGAATTTAGGTCTTAGATCCATTTCTAATTAATCTTTAAATTAATCTGAGCACCGTGTCTCTTTCTAGACATCCCATTGTTATAGAATCCTTCATAAAATTAAAACAGATCTTCTTTTAGCTTTAGGTCTCTTGGCAATCGGATAGCCTAAGTGCATGAATTTCTTTGTGTCCAATACTATTCAGCTGCAGCACATGCCTGTTCTGGTGCCATACCATGCTGCCTTGATTGTTTTTCTGTCACATGGTGTTTGGGAATCAGAAAAGGAGTCTTCTTAATTCATTCCTTTTCACAATTGTTTATACTTTTGTGGAATCCTATGTGGATTTCAGATTCATCTTGCCAATCTCTACAAAGAATCTACCCTGGATTGTGGTATGAGCTGTGTTGAATGCCTTGGACAATATCTTAATAACTTTGCTAAGCCGTAGTCTGCTGATTGGAGTATACTTTCTTATTTTCCTTCCTTCTTTGTTGCTTTCTGATTGGATTACTCTTTTGTTCAGTTTATTAAGATGTAAAGTTAGACAATTAATTTGACATCTTTCTTTTCTTGTAAAATAAGCATTTATAGACATAACTTTTCCTGTATATATTGTTTTAGTGCCTCATAAGTTTTGGTTATTAATTGTTAATTAAGGCAATTATGTCAGAATATCCTATGAGGTAGAAGGCTTAAAAATAGGCATTACTTTCTCATTAGGAAGGCTGAGAAATCCACACCGTTACAATCCATCAGTCCCTTCAAGAAAAGGTCTGGTGCTATCCTGGTAGTGATGTTCATATTATTCCTAACAAGAAGAAATTTACTTGTAACCGAAGCAGCTAAAGTGGAGTCTTTGCTGGAAAGGAAGAATGAGAAAGGAGAAGAGGGTGAGAAATCCACATTCAAATATGGTGGGCCTTGGCCTTTCTAGCAACTTTTTCACACTTTTTTGTGCTTTTTTTCTTTTCTGTTGATTTATTCATTTTGCCCATAATTCCAGTAACAGAAGTTTTCAATGCTTATCATTTAAAATCCTCATATTTTTCTTTGGAACATATGTCATTGGACCTATTCATGTTACCATGATGGAAATCTTTCTCCCATTTTGTCATTGTAAAATGACTCCTTGTTTTTTTTTTGTTTGTTTGTTTGTTTTGTTTTGTTTTGTTTTGTTTTTTGACTCTTTGGTTTTTTGGTGTTTTTTTTTTTTGACTCCTTGGTTTTCTACCTATCACTCTTGAATGACTTAGTTGATGCTTACAAATAAAGACAGTATACATTTCAAATTAAAAGAATCTCAAAAAATTTTACCCAGAAACTTGTAAGAATAATTGCATCTATGAAATAAGAACAGGTTGTTATAAGACAAGAACTATCAGACAACACATTTTAAATACACATCATTAAAAACCTTTCAATAGACCATATTATAGTATTTCACTACTCCAATATAATAAGAAGTTCTGAAATCTTACAAAAACAGGAAACCCCAGTGAAAGCCAGAAACAAACAACGTTGTGAGACTGCTTAGTAAGAGAAGGCTACTGAGCAACGTGAGAGGAGGCCTTCAAATTCTGAGGGAACTGAACTTTATTCCTAAGTTATGAAACTACTGATTTTGCATATTTGAAAGCAGAAAATACAATGTTTATGTTATCAGTTAGGTATATCTCAACTTATGGGATTCATACATATAAGATTATAAAAATATACATAGTTTTTAAATTAAAATCCTAACTTCTAGTTCTATATTTTTTTTGGCAAAAGTTGTTGCAAATACAACAAAAATTAGGGTAGATATTTTCACCCTGCATAGATGTATAATAAAATGAATTATCAGCAGGAAAGAAATCCTATCTAAAAAAATGTGCAAGAGTGTGAGGTGCAAACTCACACAAAGCGCTCTCTCTCTCTCTCTCTCTCTCTCTCTCTCTCTCTCTCTCTGTGTGTGTGTGTGTGTGTGTGTGTGTGTGTAGTCTCACTATGTATCCCAGGATGCTGCTGGTGAGTCATTATACCCAGCTTCATGAAGTTTGAACAGCATTTAAGTTTCTCAAACATGCCTTTTGTTTGTAGAGTTTTCTCCAATCCTCCAGAAGCATCAAGACTGTTTATTTAGAGCCTCTTGCTCATGCATGATCTCTTCGACTAGCTTGTTCCTTTTTTCTGAGATGCCTTTTATGGTCTTCTGTAGCACCTTGCTGTTAAAACATGTCCACAGCTAGCTATTCTGTATAACTAGGCTGTTTGGTGCTTTCGCTTTTATTTTATCATACATTGTGAATATCGTGCCACATGTAACCATTATATTCACGATTCTTGGTCTTCTCCAGTGAGTTCATAACTCATGGGCATATCTCTAAACACTGCTTATACACAGTACATAGTAGGTGCTCAGTCTCGTGGGTGAGGTAACACAGTACATTGTTAACCTCCAAACTTTCAAGTGTGTTATAAAATTGTTATTAAAACAAATACTGAATATATTAGTTACTTTTCTGTTGCTGTGATAAAATACCATCACCTACATCAATTTAAAGAAGAGTTTGTGTTGGTTCACAGTTCCAGAAGGCTACTGTGTGTAGTGGTGGGGAAGATGTGTCATGCTAGTAGGAGCAGGAAGCTGGCTGACCATGTTTGTTCCAGATTCACAAAGAAAGAGAGACTTAATAACCATCGTGCTCTCCCAGTGCCCACTCCTGGTGTCTTTCTTCTTCCAGCAAAGCCTCACCCTTTAAAGGCTCTATAACCTCCATGAACAGCATCGACAACTGAAGGCCACATATGCAAGGACATCATCTGTCATTCAAACCATAGCACTTACGGTAAGTGAGAATGACCCCTGTACATTCCACAGAAAGGTTAAGTCTGTTCACCTAAAAAAATAACAAAGCAATATATTTTAAAGGGATCGCCGACTAATAGAAATATTTACATTCCAATATGTCTTGGCTTTTTAAGAGTTAATGAGAAAAGCCTGAAATCTCACAGATTTGACCTTTCTATTAAAGTCTCTGAAGAGATAAGTGTATATACGCAGACACGGTTTTGGCCTTTGTTTTGTGAGAAGACCCTTCCTTCCTGGACAGATGGCAGTTTACTGAAGGCTAGGTGAACTCTGGGGCAGAGTCATTCAGATGGTGTCAACATAAATAACTGTTGACTTGTTGTGCAAGGCCAAACCACTCCAAAACAACCCCAAATATTTGATTATACAGAACTTTGTTTCACATCATGTTTCCTGTGTCATTCTCATACCATGTCTTTTTTTGTTGTTGTTGTTGTCGCTACTGATATTTGCATGTAAAGAGGACCTTAGTTGCTTAGAGATTTGTTACTTCTGCTTTTTTCTTTGCTGAAAGAGACTTAATTATTTAACAAGAAGAAGGCCATCTGATTTCTCTCCCATCTACAAGTTGATCTCATTTAAACTCTGAACATGCAGTTTGTTTTGGAAACAAATGATTCAACTGAGCTCATTTATAACCCATGTCTCACAGGGGAAGGGTTAAAAGCACTGGTTTGGATTGATTGTTGCTTTGTGATTATTCTAAACCTACTTCAGTTGGTTAAAGTCCCCGAAAACATATTTACTGAAGTATCTTTTTTAGATTTTTATTTAGTGTGATTAAGGTGGGGGCACACATGCCATGCAAAATGTGGAGGTCAGAGGACAATTTTGTGGAGATGGTTCTCTCCTTTCTCTTTTACATAGGTTGTGGGGATCAAACTCCTGTCACCCTGTGAGAGCAGCAAGCACCTTACCTGCTCAGTCATTTTGCCTCTCAGTGTTTCTTAATAATTGAGAAAAATAATAACACTTGAGAAAAATAAAATGATATCGATTACATCAACAGGGCTGGCTCCATGTGTCACTGGATCTGTGAGATGGGTGCACAATAGCATTACAGTAGAGCTGCATCAGTGACATGGGTCTAGCTGGGTACTGAAATGGAAAAAGATGTTCATAGTGCCATCAAAATGGAAACCCAAGAAATATAGTTATATGTGCAGGCATATGGTGCAACCTCCCGTGGTGTGTGTGTGTGTGTGTGTGTGTGTGTGTGTGTGTGTGTGTGTGTGTAAAGTGGATGATAAGAAGGTCTGTGGGCAGGGCCATAGGCTGACTTGCCATTTTTCTACCCTGTGGTTGTGTTTCCTTCCTATAGGGAACTCATAGAACTTTTATAAGAAAAACACAGACTCCCAGTGCAATCAAACCCAGGCTTCGATTTCCTTTCTGACCCAGCTGAATGACATCAATGAGAACATCAAACTGGAACACCAGGATGTTCTTGACACCCTACAAAGTAAGGTTCTCCAGAAAGCTCCATGTCCCTCAGCAATTCTCACAGACACAATTTTTTTTTAATCTGAAAGTTCTTTCAGAAATAAAAACCTACAGCTAAAATTGTAACCTTTTCCTTTATAGAGCATATACCCAAAAGTCAGCTAGCCATAACTAGACATCTTAGATCATATGTGAAAATTAACTCTTCAACAAATCAAAGAAGAGTCACCCTCATGGAAAGAAAAAGAATCAAAACAACATGTTGGCTAAAACCTAAACGTCACGTCATCCCCACATACACATTGGAAGCCTACTCATCAAGGTACTAATATTATGGAAGTGGGGCTTTGGGAGAGATTAATTCTGGAAGGCTCCACTCTCAGCACTGGGATTATTAGCCTGAGGACACAGGCCTAAGGAAGTGTGCTCATCTTCCAGCTTATGATGTAGACAGAACCACCTTTGAGAACCAGTTCTCATGAGACCTCAGATCCTCCAGCATTTTCATCTTAAACTTCCTAACCTCCTGAAACTATGGGCAATGGACTTCTGTTGTTTATCAAAAATAAACTATTACAACAGACTCAATAGACTTAAGTTTAAGCAAACACTTTCTAGTGAACGCCTCAGAATTTACTCAGTCTATATCTGTATGTACCAAGGCAGCTTTGCCAGCTGTCTTCCAAGGCCCTGTACCCTACATGGGCCTCCTCCGAGTTCTAAGAAGAGACTACTTCTATGACTACCAGAAAACTCTCTGCTTGTCTTTGTGTTTTGACAAAATAAGGAAGTGAAAACAATAGTCATTGTTCACAATTAACAGTTGTTTTGAGCTCTACAGAATGAAGTTTGCATCACTGAGCACTGGCCAAAAAGAAAGAACCTCTGGTAACCTTGGATTTAAAAACAAGCCCTCCGGGCTGGGACTAAAGAGGAAGGATTACATCCTAGCCCAACTCACCAACCTAAGTGATCTTGAGCTAGCAGGTGCTGCTGGGCGTTCCCCACTATTATAAGGGAGTTTAGTTCTTGCAGATTTCACTTGATTTTCATTGACTATCACATATCCCATGTAAGCAATCTATACACAGGGTAAAGTCCTTAGCTAGGGTGCTGATGGGGTTCAGCACACGATACCCCCACAAAAGGCAAAGCTGTGGAAACAACAGAAGATTCCTCTCACCTTCCCCCTTTCCCTTCCAACTGAAACAGATTGTGATACCCTCATTCATTGGTTCCCTCCCCCATATCAAGAGGAAACGAACATCCTTATCTCTGAAGACAGAAGGGCACAGAGAAGAATCGGAACAAACAGGCCTTGCAAGTGGCCCAGTTCGTTACCAATAGACACTGCCCACTTGTACTTCACTGCAGTGAAAGTTCAGGCCCCTGCATCCCTCATCAAACAACACAAAATGCATAGGATTGCCTATTGCTTCGTCTCTTTATCCCTGAAGCCTTCAGAAAATGTGTATAAAAATGGTTTTGTGTCTTTTCCTATTATTTATCTGTCTTGTAATAGGGACCTACGTCATAAACTTAACAATGAGAATGATACTGCTCAACAGCTACAACTTCTAAAATCACATCTCCCACAGCCACACCCACACACCCCTGGGTCCATACCCACCCCCACCCCACCCTCCTTGCCTCTAAGCTCTCTTCTTCAAATTTATTCAGTCAATTTTCTCCCAAGCCAATTCTACTAACCCACGTCATGATAAGGTGCTTCCTAGCTTGGAGCAGAGCGATTTCTCTCTAAAGTTCAGTTTCTGACTATATTAGTGACCTTTATGTCTCTCAAGTTAAAACAATGAACACAAATATTACTGTGGACTTAGGGTGGGGCAAGTGCTTCAGACATGGACAATTCTGCATCATTTAACTAATATTTGCCCAACTTTGGAGGTTTAGACTACTATTAAGAATTAAGAAATAGTATGAAAGAAAGCACACCCCACCTTAAATCAACAATGGAAATCACCAGGTGAGTGAGTCATCGTGGTGATTAATTCAGGGGCCTGTTTGCTTCCACTGTGGCTATAAATAAGCCCTTCGGCAGGCAATGAAGAAACTGGTGTGTACAGAGCCAGATGAGTGGTGAGGTCTCTCTCCTCTGCTGGTTTGCATTTCCTCTCTCCTGCATACCTTGTCTGAAGTAATGCCTCAGACGGCATCCAAGCCAACATGAGCTCAGCTTTTTCCTTCTACCTTTGATTCCCTCACTTGCATTGGTAGGCATGAGTGGAATTGTGTGAGCACTAGGATTTAAGTATGTTCATAGGTTTTGCTATGTAACTATTCACGTGTGTGTGTGTGTGTGTGTGCGTGTGTGTTCACACCAGGATGCTATCATCCATCGCATCTTTGTCCAAGGGTTCTGCTGAATGTAGTTTTCATGCAGAGCATCACCATGATCCATCTGTCTGTAGTACAGCATGATGAAGATGTTCCTGTTTCTTCAGGCTTCAGAGGAAAAGAAAGAAGGGAAGGTGGTATTTGTCTGATCACCAGGGAAACGGAATTCAGGCTGAGCGCCTTGGCAAAGGGACAGGAATTGTCTCATGCATGACTGACTGCATTTTCATCATAAGGCGCAGCACTAAACCACTAAGTTCTATTTAAGGTTTTATGGTCAACTCATGTTACATGAGTTTTGAATGTTATGATACGCTGAATGGCCCTTGGAGTGATTAAACTCACCATGAAATCCCTCCAATAAGAAATGTTTCATAGTCCAAAATGTACATTATTATATAAGTGGTAAATACAGGAAGTAGTTATTAGGTTAGGAGTTGTTGGAAAATATTCCTTCAAGGTGAACTTCTTAAGCCCCCAAATTGGAGTTAAATTTGTGGCACACTGACAAATCATTTGTTTTAAACTGAGAATTTATGAAGCGAAGACCAAGATGTTGGGAACAGAACAAAATAAAGATAAATAAGTAACTTACTTCACTCATTGTTCTTTCAGTGAGCAAAGGCAATAGCTGAAGGCATAAAAATCTAAAAAGCTTTTCAAGAATTTTTCTACATTTGTGTTTATGTCACGTGTATGAGTGTTTTGCTTGCTTGTACATATGAGCATCACATGTGTCCCTGGTGCCCAGCTAGGAGAGGGTGTCAGATTCCCTGGAACTACAGTAACAGACTGTTGTGAGTCACCTGGGATAGGAGCTGGGAACCAAAGCCAGTCCTTCTGTAAGAATAGCAAGTGTTCTTAACTGTTGAGCCATTTCTCCAGCCAGTATTTCTAAATGTTTCTTAGAGTCTTATTTTATTGTTTTCTCTGAAACTATTCAGCCTTGATACACTAAAGGAGCTGCAAGCATCCTTGGCATTTCTGTTATAATACAATTAAGAGCATGATGTAGGGAAAAGTTACAGAGTTAGTAAATTTCCATGATTTCTTTTTGAAGAAGCTCTCATCAAATAAATTAAAATAAATTATTTTTTTACATTGAAAGCATTTAGTTGAATGTATTTAAAACAGTGCTGCATTTGTAAATGGATGTGTATAGATTTTGTATATTTGAAATATTAAATCATAATTTCTAGAAACATGGCATACTTCTTTGTTGATCCAAGGGCACATGCATATGGATGTCAAATGATGCCAAGAAGGTCTTCCCATAATTGTCTTATCTGCAAGAATTGTGGCCTTCCTATATCACAGGCTAGTGCAATGGAGGCACTAAGCTTGTGGGAGTAGTTAATGAATATAGGCCCCCTACAGAAGATGGAACCTGAGACCCAAACCAAACATGACTGTTTTCTAAAGAAATATATCAATAAAATAACATCTAATGACATTCTGTTATAATCATAGATCGGTGCCCTGCTCAGCCATCATCAGAGAAGCTTCCTCCTGGAACAGATGGAAGAAAAATACAGAGACTTACAGGCAAACAGTATGCAGAGAATGAGGGGACGTGTAACACTCAGCCCCATATGAGATGTTCCTATCAAATTCCCACCCCTCAGAGCCTGGGGAATCCCAAGGAAGAAGAGAAACAAACATATAAACAAACAAAAACAAAAAAAAAAATCTAAGAGCCAGAGAGGATAGAGGCACCAAGGAAACAAAGCCTTCTCAGTACAACAGGATGGTCACACGTATGAGTTCACAGAGACTGAGACAAGATGAATAAGGCCTACACGGGCCTGCACCAGATGGGGTATTAGCCTGAAAGAAGTGGACACATATCCCCATCTCTAACCCAGAAGCTGTGTCCAGTTGATAACCACTTGCAGATGATAATTTAGTTTTCTCCAAGGCATCTTTGGAGGGTCCTTGTTTCAGGCTTTTTCTTGTTTTTTTTTTTTTCTTTTTAAAAATTCTATCTTTTTTATTTTCAGTTTTTTTTCTTTTACCCTACAAGTTCTTTGCATACATGTCATGGCTTCTGGGTTTGTGTTTTTATGAGATTACTCAGTGTACAAGTGAGGGTGTCATTGTATTTACATTTGGGGTGTGTGTGTGTGTGTGTGTGTGTGTGTGTGTGTGTGTGTGTGTGTGTGTGCCCTTCCTTTGGATTTTTCCCTTTAGTGTAATTTTGTTTCATTCTACTCCAATGTGTTTGGTTTTGTCTTATGTTAATATGTTTTATTTTATTACTATCCCTTAGATGCTTATTTTTTCTTTCTTTTTTGTTTTTTTTTTTCTGTTTCTTTCTTTCTTTCTTTTTTCTTCTGTTTCATTTGTTTCTTTTTTGTTTCATTTTGTTTTTTAATATTTCAAAGCTTTGGGCTTAGCTGGGCAGACTCTGAACCAGCTCAATTAAGTTAACCTAATCACCAAGCCCCATCCAGCCATGTGGCTAGCTTTTCGTTCTTGACATGTAGTCATGGATGTCTGCTCTCATGACTGCTGATGAAAGGGTCTTCCTGTTTCTTCTCAGAGTTCCTTTATCCCTCCCAGGAAGTCCCACCTTTAACTTCCTGCCTAGATCATTAGCCATTAGAGATGGCCTTTTATTAAAGCCAATCAGAGAATGCCTTAGATAGGTAAGAAAGGACAGAGAGGCAACATCACACTGTGAACCCCAACACCTCCCCCTTTTCAATAAAGGCTCTTTCTCTTATAATAAAAACTATATACAATAGGAACAATTACAAGAACTGTCAGGTAAGAATTACATTCACAATGTCCAGTCCAGTCCATTTGTATTTGGCAATTTTTTGAGAAATAATCTACCTTACCTTAGTGACTTCAGAATTTTGTGTCTAACTCAATTTCTATCTTAACTTGCATTACAATCCAAAAAAAAAATCTTCTTAGACTTATAACATCTTTTTAAATCCTAAAGAACTTAAGCTTTATTGTAAGTGTATGAGTATTTAGTCTTCATCCTCATCAGAGACTTGAGAAAGAATAAATATCACCTGAGTATGCAGGAAATGCAGAGGAAGCAGCTTCCAAAACCATAGAAATAAGAAAGACAGCTAACTCCCTGGTCAGCCCCCCATACATATACAATGCTGGAGCATCACCTTCAGCCTTCTGGCCCAGTATATCTGACAGACAAATTTGTAAAACAAGAACTGTGAAGGTCTTGCTTACCCTGCCTTGGCAGAGTTGGGCAGTCAGCCTGTTTGTTTTCTAATGAAAAACAGAAAGAGGGTGGAACCAGATGGGAGAAGAGGAGAGGGGTTGTGAGGAAGAGAGGGAGGGGAAACTGTAGTCAGAATATAGCGTGTGAAAAAAAAACTATTTTCAATAGAAATAACTATAAATAAGTAAGTGAAAAATTGCCAGTTTATTAAAAATTATATAGTATGCTGAGAAATGACTAATAATAATATGTCAAGTAACAACTGTATATAATTGAAAATACTACAGCTAATCTGGAAATTACTGGCCTTTTAGAGATGAATCATGCTTTTATAAATGAATGAATCACCTTTTGTATGTGTATAAGTGTCTGCTTGCATGTATGTTCATCATGCATGCCTGGTGCTTGAAGAGGCCAGAAGAGGACTTCAGATCCCAGGAAGTAGAGTTATCAACTATTGCGACTCACCACAGAGGACCTGGGAGCAAAACCTGGGTCCTAGGCAAGAGCAGCCAGTGCTTTTTACTGTTATGACACAAGTCTCCAAGCCCATAAAACATCCTTTAAAGGAACATTTACTTTTAATTCTTTCTGTTTGTTTGTTGTTTTTTGAGACAGAGTCTCTCTGTGTTAGCCTTGGCTGTCCTGGACTCGCTTTTTTAGACCAGGCTGGCCTCGAACTCACAGCTATCCACCCGCCTCTGCCTCCCGAGTGCTGGGATTAAAGGCGTGCGCCATCACACCTGGTGACTTTTAATTCTTAGCATTGAACAAAGTACTTACTGAACAGACTCTCCAGAAGCCCTATCTTGTGAAGCATTATCATTTTTACCTGGGCCGAAAATCATTTATTTAGCCTTTATGTTCAACAGTGTCTTCATCACCTTTATTTTTATGATGTGTGTGTACATATGCACAGGTGTGTGCATATACAACAGGGACATACACATGGGAGATCGGATGATGACTTGTGACAACAGGCTCTTTGCACCCACCAAATGGGTTCCAGGGATCAAACTTAGGTCATCAGCCTTAGCATCAATCCCCAATACCCACAAAGCCACTTCACCAACCCTTCACCTTCATTTTTAACATTGACTTTACTCTCATACAGAATTCTAGAAGAGCAGGTTTTCTGTGTCATTTGTATCTGCTTTTGGCACTTTAGAATGCCACTTTGTTGTCTTCTGAGTTTTCCTGTTTCTTTGGCATGTTAACTAGTCTTGCTCTTGTTTCACTGACTATGATGCCCATATTTGTTAGGATTAACTGTGAAATTTTCCCTTGGTCTTTGCTTTATAAAAGTGCTAACTGTTTATACAAATACAGTGATTTACAGTCTTGGGCTTCTGGGAGCAGTGGCTAGGTGCCATTAGTCAGTTTTAGGAAACTCTTAGCTAACAGTTCTTCAAATCTTCCACCCCTCTGTTTCTGTACTCTTTGCGCAGGTGCGCCAGCATTGTAAATCACCACCCAAGCATCTCTCGTGCTTTTTGTCTTTAGTTATCCATCCCATCTTACTTCAGGCATTCCAACTGAATCATTTGAACTTTTCTGTCTTCCAGTACATAAACCATTTTCCCCAAAGTCTAGTTTTCTATCAGACCCATCTACTGAATTCTGAATTGTAGTCATGTGTCTTTCATTCTAGAATTTGCCTTAGGTCTTAGTTCAGAGATTCCCAGCTCTCTGCTGAAGTTCTCCACACCACGCTCTATTTCTCTTCAGCATAATGACCACAGTTACACTACAGTCCTTGTCTGATAACTTGGACACCCAAGTTACCTTTTAGGGTCAGCGTCAGGCACTCTTGATGGTTTTGATTTTGTTCCAAATTTTTGGTGATAAAAAAAAATGTGTTGTTGTGTGTTGTGGGTAAGAAAGTAGAGAGCAAACAGCTCATCTTAACATTGTCATGATACTGGGCAAAGAAAGCAGGGGATGGGCAGCTAAGCTCGGCTAAGCACCTCATTTCAATCCCACTGACTCAGTCTACCTGTGCTTCGCATCCTTCGTAGCACAGAGACTGCTAGGCTTCCAGCCAGAGTCTGCATTTTCCCAGGGTCTCCTTCTCTGGCAGATGGCCACCTCCATACTAGCAAGGATAAAAAATACACTCTTCCTTTAGAGCATTTTTAGACCTTTCCTTTAGACTCCCTTGGGGGGGGGTCACATACTAGGTATCTTGCACATCAGATATTTACAATACAGTTCATAACAGAGGCAAAATTACATTTATGGTGTAGTAACAAAAGACTATTATGGCTGAGGGTCACCACAACGTGAGGTACTGCACTGAAGGTCACACAGCATTCGGAAGGTTGAGAACCACTGCTTTAGATGCTGGTGGCCTAGCTCTACAGCATTTCAACATACATCAAAATTCTAAGAATATGTGGGATGAAGTTATATGTATTTATTCACATGTGTATAAGTGTGGCTATATATATGATGTGTACAAGTGCACCATAACTCTGTGTGTGTGTGTGTGTGTGTGTGTGTGTGTGTGTGTGTGTGTGTGTGTCTGTGTGTGTCTGTGTGTGAACTTTCTGGCTTAATCAATGTGTTAGCTACTCTATTCTTTGCCCAAAGACAGTAATTACTTGGCCCACCCCTATGTGGAGATCTTAAACAGTAAATGAAGCTACTCTTAATTATTCTTTCATGATGTTTGTCCCAGACCCTGTTTTTATGCCATAAGCAAGTCTCTAGCACTCCCAATGCATGAAACAATTACTATATCTAACACTCTAAGTGAACTTCTAAAAATGATGAAAAAATATTTCCCACCCACTCCAGGATCTCAGGTCCCTGTGGCAGGACCTCAACCCAGTCTCTGCTCAGTGATTCATTTTTTCACTACTTTTTGGACTCTGTCACTAAATATCTGAGCACCACTTAGAAGAATTATTTATTTTGCTGGCAGTTACGGGAGATAAAGTCTATGATATCTTGGCCCTAAGCCTTTGAGTAGATCTTCACACTGGCTGAAGGGTGTGTGGTAGAGAAAATCCTTTACTTCAGCTCAGATAGGAAGCAGAGAAATTTCTCCCCATAGCCTTCAAAGGCACACCCACAATGACCTGTTTCCTCCATCTGGCCACCCACCTCCCAAAGTTTCTGCAGCCTGTTCAATAGCACTGGTGTCCAGGGAAGAGACATTCAAAATATGAGCCCATTGGGGAAGTTTCATATTTAAACCATAGCGACTTATTTAAGTAGGTTTGTTTTGATTTCCCTCTTCCATGTTGTAAATATATCTAAGCAATATCAACGCATACACAATACATGTAGCCAATACATGTCCAGTGAAGTTTTCCTTATTTTCCTTTTATTTTTTCATGTACTTGAAGTGCATGTTTTCCATTCCTATTTTGGGGGGTTGTGTTTTAAATGTACTGATCAGATAAAAACTTTCCCAACAATAATTAATTTCTATCTTCCCTACAAAGAAGATAATGACCTTAGAATTCATTGTGATTATTCCTTAGCCCTCTCTTTGCATCTCCTAAGCTGCATCTGTTAATGTTTTCTTCATACTCATATATTACAGTGTGTGATACTGTGGATTCATTGAGTTTTTTCCAATTCTTTTTACCTTTATTTTTGCTCAGTCTTATTCTTTATTTTTCCTGTTTGCTGAAAGAGTCGTTAGATGTTGTCTTAAAAGCCAAATTAGCTAGCTACCGCATTTCACAAACATTTACAAATACAACTACTCTATGACCCATCTATTTTACTCCTGGGTATGTATCCAGAGAATTTCATGCAATTACATAAAGATATCTACTCCTCCTTATGGATTGCTTTTCAGCCACTGCACTAAGGAAATGGAACCAACATAGATGTCCATCAACAGATGAATGGGCACTGAAAGTGGATATACGGCAAATGGAATACTATTCAGCTATAAAAAAAAATGAAATCACAAACTTTCCAAGGAAATGAGTGCTCTCAGAATGTGTAATATTAAATAACGTCACTCAAACTCAGAAAGAAAAATAAAACTACGTATTTATACACATACACAGATCATAGCTTAATCCACTTAACATACTTATAAGCGTATACACACAATTCATTTCTTTCTAGTAGCCAAACTTCTTTGTGAAAGTTTTTCTTTCCAGTGGTATACTTCCTTTCCTCACTGATACTCTTAATAGTTTCCTTGTCCTCACATTTATTGCAGTGTACGCTGCTGGGACTTGAATGTACCTTTGTCCCAAGGGTTCACCTGTTGGAGTCTTGATTCTTGTTTGTTCAGGTGTAAGATCTAAAACCTTCAAGATAAATGGTTTGCTGGGAGGCCATGAGGTCAAATGAAGACCTCAGAAGGGACCTTAGGACATTGTTTGTGCTCAGCCTTCTTGTCTTAGCCTTACGTGTCCCCTATCACTTGCATTCCCAACGTTGACCTCCGCCATGATATGACAGAGCCAAAGCAAGTCCTCATCACAGCCTGAAAGGTGCCATTTGGACCTTTAAGACTCCAAAACTATGAGCTGGATACAAATCTTTTTCAAAAGGAAAGGTAATCTACCTTGAGTATTTCATTATAATAATGACAAGCTGACTGATATGTATTCCGTTTCTCTCATCACTGTCCCTACATTTTGTACATGAATATTCATGAGTTTCATCAAACATGAAAAACTGTAGTTAATTACTTTTGCAAATATTGCCTTTTCTGTGTTTCCTGTATTCTTCCTGGAAAGTCTGAGAAATAATGCTGGATTTTATGTACCTTGTGATTTTTTTTCCTGACACTCTTTTTAAAAATAGTGTTTATTTTGAACAATGTCTTAAAGTCTACTTTCAGCACTAATTGTTTTGAAATTTTTCCAATGTATTTATTTTTAGTAAGTCAAAAGTTTCTGCTTTTTAACTTTTCCACTGACTTTTTCTCTTCAATGATAGCAGTTTCCAACCTTGATAACCTTTCTGATGATTTTTCTTATTAACTTTTTGTAATGTTTCACGTCTTATATTTTGAACTATTATTAGGCCTTCTAACTTGTGTCATTGAAAGTGAGTTACTCTGTTAACTGAATTGAAGGCAATTTTTAAAGTACACCCAAGCCTCACTATTTATGAAGTCATATTTGTAAATCTGACAACTCTGCCTAATTCGATTATATTCCAAGGATCAGTGTTGATGGCAGTTCCTCACTCATTCTCTAAACGTGGTATAAATGTGGCTCTTTTATTGTGCTGGTAACCAACAGTTGCCTAATAGGACTTATAGCCTGCTTGGTGGGACAGAATCATGCTTATAACCTAGCCAACTACCTATGGCTGGAGAGGCCATCATACTAACATAACTCCTGAAACAGACTCAGCTTTTTCTCATACATGAATTTTTTTTTCACCCACAGCTTAGTAAAGGTATCTTTCCTCTATGCTAAGATTTCAGTCCAGTCTTACATGTTCTCCACTTCACTTTATAAAGAATGAAGTATCTTATACTGGTTTTGCTAAGAGGACTAGGTTCGGAAGTCTTGATGCACGTCTGAGACTGTGGCCTATTCCATCGTTGTTTAGACTCCGGCGGCCTCCGTTAGCTTGCTATCATCCTTGTTGTGTCATCTTAGATCCGTTCCCCCAGCTTCCTTCCTCAGGATCATTTAATATGGTACAGGCTCTTTCCACCGTTAGAGCCTGTCCTGTACTTAAAAATTTGTAATTGTCTCAGGCAGTTCTATATCCTTGGACCAGAGTCAGAAGGACACTAATATTTGGTCAGTCTAAAATCTATTTTTAAAAAAAACTCCTAAGTTACTTAAAGGTAACTTTTCTATGTTAATATATCTCCCAAAATAGCTTGCCAAAATCACGCCCTTTCAGGTCATCACGGCTAAACCTCTGAAGACAATAATGTGACATATGCTGTGCTGAGTGCTTTCTATTCCTGCGCACTCAACCATATTCTCATTTATCTTTATAATAACACCATGAGTTAGACTTTGTTATCACACTCCTTTTATAGATGAAGTCATATCCAAGACAGTTGAAAACTTCCCCAAGTTTAGATAACTAATAGTAGGTACTTGTAAAAAAAAAAAAAAAAAAAACTCACATTTTAGAATTAGACTATCCTGAAAAAAAAAAGTTTCAAAATGCTCTTCTCTACACACAGACTATTATTTACTCTCATCTTTCAACCTTGTCTAATGATCCATCTATCATTCCTCTGCTAATCTCAGATGCTACTTGTATTATCAATTCTCTCATCTATAGCTTAAATTTTGTCACTGTGATAAAATGTTCTGACCAAAAGCAACTTAGGAACAGGTTTATTTCTGTTATAATTCCATGACACAGTTTATCACTGAAGGAAGCCAAAGAGGAACTCAAGGCCGACGGGCTTGCTACTCCATGCAGCTTTGCTTCTGCACCAAGAACTTACTTGACAGCCAAAAAAGTTCCACACAAAATCACAAAATATGCTCCTTGATAGCTGGCTCACAAGCCAGCTTTTAACTCACCTAGCATTTTTTAAAATACGGTTTGGGACCACTGGCTCAAGACCATGCACAGTGGTCTGGGCACTCCTACATCAGTTAGCAATCAATCCCCAATAGACATATCCAAAAGCCAATCTGATCTTCAAAATCCCTCCATTTTGAATTTCTTCCCAGGTAACTCTAGGCTGCATCAAGTTAACAGTTAAAGCTAGCTAGGGCTTCTCTGTCCTCCAGTTTCTGTAGTTCTAATGCCTACTAACCATTTCGTTTTTCTGTATGTACTTCTAAGTTTGTTTTCACCTTCAAATTATTAATTCTTCTGATAAAGACATCTTGTTTATCACCTTTGAGTGACAGTGGTCTCTGCAGTCCATGGCATCGGATATTTGGTACATCTTTATTGCATAAGCTTGCATACAGTTATTTTGCTGTGTCAATTTTCATAACCAATTTGCTTATTTTTAGCTGCTTTAAAACAATTTTATAAATGGATATAAATGTATCATATCGTTTTATAGATTAATATATCAGAGAAAACACAGTGTTTTTGGAGTCAAGGTGGTCTGCATTTATGTTCACTTTTGCTATATTCTGAGAGGTATAAATCGGGCCAAATAGAAATCCTATCAGGTTCCCATCCTTATGATATGAGGATACATGATTTGTAATGAGTGGTATGTAGTTTCTGGTATTCCCCCAATAGACAACATCATAACCCTGTATACTCCTCTTCGCTTGGTTGTTATTTGTATGTTTTTTAATTGTTTCTAGTAGACAGAACACCACAGAAGCAACAAGTTGTCACTTCTACTAGTTGGTAGTTGGTTTTAAGACCACAGTTCTACCATAGATTTATTTCTCTAATTTTTCCTGGATCTCGTCCATTTGCGAAAAGCCATCCTCCGTGTACCGAGGCTGCCTTGTGGACTGTTTGAAACAGAGACTTCCTGCAGCCACTGTATAATCTTGGAATTGAATCGTCCCTAAGGTGAGGCTTAGAGGATGGCAATCACAGCTCATACTTTGTTTAGAGCCTTTTCTAGTCCCTGTGTCATAACTATGTGGCTCAATCACCTCTGTATTCCTGGCCTATTGAAACCCACAAAAAAAGATGTGTCATTTTCCTCAGTAAAGTTGGGGATAGTTTGTTACACAGTTGGCCATAGTAATATGTCATGCCAGTGATGTTTTTATTGAAAACTCCTGTGCTAGAACATGGTAAGTACTTGTTATCGAATATGTCCCTTCAAATTGCAATATTCCCTCTAAGTTGAAACATTTGCTCAAAGAAGAGGAAGGGGCCTGGGTGTCTTCGGTGGTAAAGAGGGTAAACAAATGTTACATATCCAGGAAGAATAGAAGATTGGGAGATTCTTCGGGTCCTTACCAGCAGTATGGAGGAAGGAGCTGTGGAGACTAGCCAGACAGACTGCAAAAGAAACACGGCACACTGCAGAGCCACCATCAAGCTGCCTTGAAAGCTACAGAGATGCAGTTTTAGTGAGTCATCACCCCACACTGGGGTTGGCTTTGTGGTGATGCAGCTGTTTTTCAGTTACCCCTGCTCCTTGTAAACAGCCCCTCATTCATACTCATGTTAGTAACCCCAATAAACAAAAATCCCATTGGTTCACCAACATCCAGTTCCGGTGCAATAGCAGCTTTGTTCTGCTATGGACTCCGTTTCTGGGGTGAGCAGTTATATGCGTATGTCCTTCCATGAAAACCCTGTCACGGTACAATAATAATAAAACCTAAGAAAAGATAGGCCTTGGGAGAACTTTAAGTTAAAATATATGTAAAATTAGAAATATACTTACTATGATTTCCTTGTAGTTCATCAGTTAGTGAGCTGCCACCACCCCACCTGTTAATCACATGGCTGAGAGAAAGCAAGGTTAAGAACATCCAGCCTCCTAGGATGCGATGGTTGCACATTCCCTGAAAGGACTGGTTGCCTCAAAGGGTTACCCAGAAGGTCATCTGAGGCTCTTGTTGAATCTCTCTTAATTTTATTTCCACTTTTAAGCTTTCATGAATACTTCTGATGATAATTACCAAATGTTGATATGTATGGAAAAAATCAGCATTCTACAAATAACCGACTTGGACAGCTTTCATACACGTGTGGCTGTTTGAAATTCAGCACATTCTGTTAGAATCACATGTTTGCTCAGGAAAAAAAATATTATTTTAAAAAAACACTCTGCCATGAATACACACAAACACACACACACACACACACACACACACACACACACACACACAAGTACAAATGTAGAAAAGATGAAATCTTGAGTTGAGCATGTGAGAACTAAAAATGCAAAGTTGGGCCTTAAGTGGTCCTTCTCTGCTACCCACCTGGCCGTAGTGCTTTGCTGATACCTCATTATCCTATGCCTGGGTATGGTGTTGTATTAGTCGAATAATGACACTTTCATCTATTGCAGCGCTATCACTACCTACATTTTTTTTTTAATTTTTAGACACTCCATGTAATGAGCATATGTACTTGATTGTCAAAATGTCATTGTGCCTACTGTAAAGTAAGCATATTTAATTCCCTGCAGCTGCCTTCTCAAGCTTACGTGTGTATCATCTCCTTCCAAGAAGAAGAATAGAAACCTGTCCTTTTCCTACTCATTACAATGTCATTTGCCAATTCACCCCCCTGGCAATGGGCAAAGAGACACCTTGTTGGTGGTGGCGTTCTTTTATCAGTTAGGGACAGAGCAGATGGCAGGTCTCTGTTCCTCCTAGTTTGATGCCTGGCTTGGTGGCCAAAGCTGTACTATGCCTAGGACATATTCAAATTAAATCCAGGCAGCACACCGCAGGAGGAGGAAGACAGACAGGGGCCTTCGAACCTCCATGCCATGTACCGACCTGGCCTCCTGTGCAAAGCACAGGTGGGCCACAAGACACACATTTGCCAGAGGAGGTCACTCAGGGGCCCAACCAGTTGTATAGCCAGCCTGCAGTGGGGGCCACCACAATGTATGAGTATGTGGTGGTCAGACGGGAGAGAAAGAGAAGTAGAGCAGATTGAGCATTATGGAGCGAGAGAGGCCAGCCACACCACCTGGGACCATGGCGAGGTCCCAGCCCTAGCTGCTGCTGCTGCCATGTCTGGGTCCATGACATGTAGCAGCAGGGGTCAGTGTTGATGTTTGTGGCACATATGACCACTAGATAACATGGGAACATTCCTAGTCAATGCAGTTGCTGGAGACCACATGGATGTCCAGGGGCTGTGCAGAACTGGCCCCACCTCTCATTAGCTGCAGTACTCTGGAGAGCTGGCCCCACCTCTCACCAATGGCAGCACTTGGGGAAGTGGGCCCTGCACCTTACCTGGACAGCACAGTGGAGTTGGCCCTGGTGGCAGGGGTGTGGGTGAGCAGACCTCAGCGTGTGGGCGTGGGTGAGAAGCTGACCCCACCACTCGTCGGCCATAGAGTAGCACAGGTGCAGAAGTGACCCACCCGCCTTGCTCCTCATCACCACCAGCAGTCCGGAAAGCTGTCCAGAGGGTCATGAGTGTAGGAGAGCTGATTCTGCCCCCTCACCAGATGCAGCACTTGGGAGAGCAGGCCCTGCTCTTCACTTGGGCATCACAGCAGAACCTGGTGATGTGCGCACTGGTGAGCTGGCCCCCGAGGCCAAGAGCGTGGGAGAGCTGGCCTTACCACTCATCTGCCTTGAAATGGCCTGGAGGTCAATGTCATCTGCCCCCTCATCTGTTGCTAACAGAGGCAATTGGGAGAGCTGGACTAAAGGGCAGGAGAGCAGCAGAGCTGACCCTGCCTTCTGCTGGTGGCGGCATTGTGTGGCCTACTCAAAGCAGTGCTGGGGAGCTCATCCTGGCAATGCAGATACGGAAAAAGCCTGCAGGTTGACCCACCTTAGCTACCACCCAGGCCCAGACCCAGGCCTCGAAGTTGGCCAGTCCTGCTCATCCAAAGCCTTAGGATCTCCATGATACAGAGCAACAACAGGATAACCAGGGCTCCTGATGAAGATCCACTATTGATGGTGTCGTAGTAGCCAGAGATCTCAAGCCAGACCAATGACTCATTGCAATGAACATTTGCAAGCAAAGATGTGTGGACAGAGGGGTGTGCTGTGGGACACACTGTGACACACTGCAGCTCCCACGATGAGATGTTGTCTATGTTTTGTTTCCTGTATTTGTTTGTTTGTTTGTTTGTTTGCCTGTATATTTTTTTATTTTGGGAGCAGGTTGCAAGGGCAAGGGGAAGATATGAGGGCATGGAGAGATGAGTGGGACCACGGTGCATGATATGAAACTCATAAAGAATCAATAAAAAGATAAAAAATAAAAAGAAAGAAAACCAATTCAGTTCCTTGCTATTTCAGTTCAATAGTTTTATTTTCTCCTCAACTAATGACTACCCTCACCTGTGAGAGCCTCTGATACATTCAACAAGGGAGACATCCACCACCCGTACAGCAACCTGACACCCCAATACTTAAAATCTCAGGGGCCTTCATTCAGAGTTTTTTCACATTTAAATCCATCTCCAGAACCACATTAGGGGTCTTCCCTTGAATGTAGAGTGCACCTGGGTTTTTGTTTGTTTATTTGTTTTGTTTTTACATGGGTTCTGGGAATTGAACTTTGATCCTTTGTCTTGCATCACAGGCACTCTACAGACTTAGCCATTTGATGTTTACAGGCTGTGTGTAGGGTGAGCATCCCAATCTCCCCACCAGGGGGTGCTAGACATCAGATAAGTTCTGAAGAGACGCATGTAAAGTGGTAAATGAGCCTAGAGAGAAGGGCAGTCAAAGAAAAGACTGTTACTCTGGAAAGGCAACCAGCTCTTCAGCACAAGAACTCATAATGAGCCATTGTGAGCTTAGCTGCAGTGTTTGTGAATGGAATGCTTTCTGTTGAATGAGTGACTGCTGTTCCATAATTCACAAAGTCTGACTCAAAATGGGTCTGGAGATACGGGCATGTCTAAAGTGTGCACACTACACGTTTTCCCTCTTATCACCCACGGTTGTTTTGGTCTTACTGTGTTGCCCAGACATTAGTAAGCCACAGCCAGGCTATAGGAGAAATCCAGTCATTTCTAATCTAACCAGATAATTGTCCAACACCTCTTTTCCATACTGATAAAATTTCCCACTGGAGGACTGGGCTCTCCAGGCCACTTAGAGCTTCTTTTCCATCGGGGAAATCTTACAGCATTGGGCTTTAGGTCACTATATTTGGAGGTCTCGAAAAATCCATTATTTTTCTTCTTTTCAGTTTTTGAAGCAGGCTCGCCAAATTCGTAGAGGAAAATGATAAAAAACAACCAATGATTTCAACGTTCAAAGGCAGACGGGCTGCTTTGTGCTTCTAGCAATCTGTGCCTGTGTGCCTTACATTGAGAAAAGCCGCATGGCCTCACCCCTGCACTGCACAAGTCCCTCCTCTTAATTTGTCCTCTGCAGAATGAGCAGATCTGCTGACCCCGATTCTGGAAAGCAACGCTCAGTACGCAGTGTTCCCTAACAGTGCACACACAGATTCTCATCAGGGAATGGAGTTCATGTAAACAAAGCTATCCAGAAGTTACATCCATGACCCATTCTTGAGATAGACTTCTGTTTTAACCACTCATCCTTCCAGGAATAAGAAAAAAAGAGATGCTAACAAATTTCTCTACTAGTCTTAATTTGGTATTGAATCTTCATTTTCTTTCCATGCTGGGGAATAAAGCTGAGTTCTTTCACAAAATCGAGAGTGCAGAGCGGAGGAGGAAATAGCAAGGAAAAAAAAAAAAGACAAGAAAATTACTTTGTCCCCTGGTCCCCAGCAGTCTCCCAAGCCTGGATTTAGCTTTGTCTTCCTAATCATGACACTAGAGGGACTCAAGCCTAGGAATCTGCAAATGATCCCAGGGCTGAACAGTAAGTTTCACCTTCCTCTTTAAGCAAATACTCCTTGGGTTAGCTGCCCCAGTAAAACACTCATATCTGGTGTGCCGTGCCGTGCTTACCTTGAGGTTACCATTTCTAAAAGCAATTTCCTGAAAAATCGCTCTCATGGGCTGGGAAGCACTCGTGTGGGGTGTGGAGCCTGGGAGCACACTGTTCTGCCTCGGTAGGACATTGCAGGCTGAGGGTGCGACAAGAATGCTAGCTAAGAGCACCAAAAGGGTTCTTGCCCTAGACTGAGAGTATGTCTGTGGATGCTAATGGGCTATTTTCACTGGTCCTCGAGGAAGCAGAAGTTTGGCTGTGAGCTAGGAGCCCCAGAAGTGGATGTCATATGGCAGGTGGCTATTATTCCAAGGCTGCTCCTAGTCCCCACTTTCCCATCACACACACACACACACAAACACACACACACACTGCACACAGCACCGTCATGCTGCAAAGGACCTGGTGTTAGCTTTAAATGAGATCGTGGGAAATGAACGAGGTTTTACTCATGTACCATTCAGTGTTGCAAGAGTGGCGTGGGAGCTGGAGAGTTCCGGGATACGTGATACAAGACGGGAGGAAATAGACAAAGC
Organism: Acomys minous; assembly: GCF_964271855.1. Classification (NCBI taxonomy): domain Eukaryota; kingdom Metazoa; phylum Chordata; class Mammalia; order Rodentia; family Muridae; genus Acomys; species Acomys minous. Next base: position 94,719,341 of record NC_140494.1, on the reverse strand, counting down.
AAAGATGGGAGATTCTACCCACTTTCTTTCTCCTGCTTTTGTATCTAGTCACATTTCCAATTCCTAAAAGAACTCCTCCTCCTCCTCCTCCTCCTCCTCTTCTTCTTCTTCTTCCTCTTCTTTTTCTTCTTCTTCCTCTTCTTTTTCTTCTTCTTCTTCTTCTTCTTCTTCATCTTCTTCTTCCTCTTCTTTTTCTTCTTCTTCTTCTTCTTCTTCTTCTTCTTCTTCTTCTTCTTCTTCTTCTTCTTCTTCTGTAATATTCATTTTTGTTTGGATTTTCTGTAAAAAAAAAAAAAAAACCCAAAGACTTAAAGGAAAGAACTTCTCTAGTGGAATTTCTGCCTCTTTGGGGTGGGGATGGGGGTATGTGGAGCATTCTTTTTTGGATATCCCCAAGCTGTATGAAGCAGAGATGCAGCCTGTCTCCAGAGTTCTTCTGTCACCAGATTGCCTGATATTTGGTGTCCCTCAACACACTGGGACCTCTAGGTAAGGAGGCCTCAGTGTTTGAGTCTTCAGTACACAGCAGCTACACGAAGCTAAAGGAGCCCAGCTGTGTGACCTGGCACACAGAGCCCAGGTCAGGACCAGAGACACTCCATCCTCCAGCCATCCGCCCAAGAAAGATGTTGTAGGATAAGGCTGGCCTTATGATGGAGTTATAAGAACCTTTGGTCTATGTAGATTCTGGGAAAGCCCACTTATTGCTAAAGTGGATATATCATGTCCAAGCCTTTATGTTGTGAATAACAGTCTGACCACTACACAACTTCTGAGGTTTGATCCCAGCTCTGTTCATATGAAACTGACTGCAAACAATGCATTAAACTTCTCCAAGCCTCAAGGTTTTTTATTATTATCTTTGTTGTTGTTGTTGTTAGTAGTAGTAGTATACAAGATTATCAGAGGAAATAGTCAATTAGATCCTTTCTGGTTTAATAGTTCCATGATTTCTGTCCCTCTCTAGAAAATGTGAATTTTTTCTGTCTGCTGACCTAAAAATCAAAAGAGAAAAGTCGAGGGTAAAATGCATGCAACCCCAGGGCACCTAGCTGTATTGTGTAGGAGGAAGAAATTTTAAAAGGAAACAAGTTTCATTTATTCTGCCTGATATGGTTATCTCTGAGGCTTGTGCCATGCAAGCAAGATGAGGGTGCAGATGGAGGGAGGGAGACACGTTTCCAAATGTCAAATGTTTAGCAAGGGCTTTGAACTCTGACAATGGAGGCTTCCGGTAACATTTGTCTCTATTTCTGTGAAAAGAGAATAGAGGAAGAGTAAGAAGGAGAAAGTTGAAAATGTTCCTATGATGAGACCATAGGCATGTAGGTCTGAGGCGAAGATCAGGCCCATGATACCTGACTTACTTGCGAGTAATCTGGGGCTCACCCTTTCATTCTCTTTAAGAAAATCCCTGGTAATAACTCTGAACTTCAGCTGAAGCCCAGACTGTTAATTCTTCCATGTGCCCCTTAGGGATGCCACACTTCCTGGGTATTCTGTCACCACAGGATGAGAACCTTCTGGAAGCTCCTATCTTCAAGGACCATATACCTGTTTGAAGGAAGACACATGAAGGAGAGAAGGAGCAACAATACAATTTAATCACTCAAAAAATGATGTAGGTTAATGGTTAACGGAAAGTGAGGCAAAAAATTTATGAAAGTCAATCACAAAAGAAATAGAAAGCACAAATAAGTCTGTAAGCTATACTCTAGGAAGGATCATCATCACAGTGGAAATGAGTGTGTGCATGCATGCACACACCTATGTACTTTTTTGAAGAAGAAAATATGAAAAAAAATCACATTTGCTTCTTATCTATCTTCTTCCACATTTCAAGTGCATAAAACCTACTCTCTACTCCACATCTTCACAGTACAAGCCAGTAGAAGGACCTACAAGTTCTTTCCCATATAAACTCTGCTCCCTGGATACAATCAATCAGTGAGATGGCAAATCAATTATAAAGGGAGGCTCCTTGTTTTGGTAAGTGTGGGTATGTAGAATATTACTTTAAACAGTCATGCAAATATGATAGCTTCTCTATAAAACCTAGCATCCGATGTCATTAAGGAGGGTCAAGAGCACCACATTCAGAGAACTTTCTATCATTCAGCCAAAGCCTGGAATTATCGGGAATTTCTTTATGAAGTGTGAAACCTCATAGGGTGTGACTACATAGGAAAAGAAGAGGTGACACTCACAATGGACCACTGGGGTGTCACCAAGGCAAGGATACACATTGCACAACAGGAGAAAGCTTGCTGGAAATTGAGGGACAGAAGTAATTCTGGAAGTGAGGGGTGCAGTTAAGATCAACACAGGGCTGTTAACTGTTTTGGTCTGTGACAGCACCATTCAAAGGAACTGACTCTCCCAGACTCAAGGGAACTGGCTCTCCCGGACTCTAAGAGGGAAAAAAGAAGGTTCCTAAGCATTTCCCTTGGAAATCACCTCTGAATGAGTGCCAGGCCCTTCTAGCATCTGCACGTCCACTCCTGCATATCGCATGGGTAAGGGGTGAGGCCTGGGCCTGATGGAAAAACCCAAGGAGACCCTCTGCCGCTGCTCTTCTACAGCACACTCTAAGCAGCCGACTGCGAAACACTGCAGTGTCCCAGCCTATACATTCCCAAAGTCATCTCCTTCCTGTAGACAGAAACAGAAACCACTGGCGAACGCTGGATGTGGGGTTTTCCAGTGTGGCATGCCCTGCTGGCATACTTCATAGTCCCTAAGATTCTCTCTGAACAGCCAAGGGTTAAGGTAGAAACTACAGAAAAATCCAGCCTCTGGTCTAGAAAGGTTTCTGGTGGGCTGACAAACAATGAGAGAAATTTGGGTCTTCGGTTTCTCTCCGTTTCTCGGTCCCATCTTATAGCCTCCCCAACCCCAGATAGGAAAACGATAGATAGATGATAGATAGATAGATAGATAGATAGATACATAGATACATAGATACATAGATGACAGATATTTCCCAAGCAAAGCACAATGATGTGGCAAATGGAGAACAGATTTGCTCTCTAGATGGAGAATGCACCATGATGGTGATAGAGTAGGGGCATGCCAGAGCCCACAACTCCATTCAGAGAGGTGGAATGACCTGGGAACTACGGCAGCTTGCAAAGGCCAAAACTGACTTCTCCAACTAAAGGGACTACAGAAGCCACTGTTGCATACCTACTCCTGGATGCTAGTCACACCAACCTTGTCTAGCTTCTTTGTCTCCTACCCCGTGCCCACCCTGCCTGGCCCCTGGCTGTCCTCATCCTCAGGAGCCAGCTGCGGTGTGTAGGAGAGCCAGGCCCTGTCACGGCTGTCTCTAGTGTGTTATTGTTAGTGTTACGTTACAAATCCTGTTTCCATGCCAGGGTCCCTCGGGGGTCATAACCAGAAGAGGCCATGACCCTGTCAATAAACAGAACCCCAATCCTCAGTGTAACCAGCTTGCTTTCACTGGATCTATTCCACGGCTTTGTAGGTCAGATTGCTCTGGAGGCACAGTCATTTCAGACAGGGCTCGTGGAGGCATGAGGAAGCAGTTCGGATGCTGATCACCAAAAGTTATCCACCAAGGTTATCCACAGGGTTTCTTAGAGTGCTGAGCCCAGTCAGGCTTCTTCGTGTGCCTCCTGCTCAAGGTTCTAGTTTCCTTGGAAGGCTGCCCTCTACTAAGGCCTGAGCTGGTGTGTCAGACAGGGTGTATGAGGGTGAGTGCATACATGTGGAGCCAAAAGGAAGTGGAGTGTGGTATACCCTGGCCTAAACCACTGCCCTGGGAGATGTGGCCCATTGTAGCCCACTCATCATCATTTCTCTATGGTTTTTCTAGCCAAAGCAGAGGAAGGTGATAGAAGATGTGTAGAACCAGGTGGAAAAAAGCAAAAAGGGCAGACTGATCTATGTTATGCCAGGAAAGCAGATCCCACTCACTGGCACGCAGGTGCCAGACAAGAGAAAGAATGCAGGGCAGTCTGATAAGGACCATGCATGGAAAATAATGTCTTTTCTCCTCCTCCTCCTCCTCCTCCTCCTCCTCCTCCTCCTCCTCCTCCTCCTCCTCCTCTTCCTCTTCCTCCTCTTCCTCCTTCTCCTTCTTCTTCTTTCCTGCCTTGCGCATCTCAGAAGCCCTGATGCCAATCCCTGGACCTCTGGAGCTGTCACTTTGCATAGTTCTGTTGGCTAGACCTAAAGATCAGAACACCCTCAAGCACATACCATTGGGACCACAGAACTGACAGAGACAGATGGAGTGGGCCTGGGGGAGGCAGAGCCACAGGTTCTGCTACACAGCTTCAGAGATAACCCCATGGCTCAGCCTGTCTTTAAGACTTGGGTACATGGGGGAGACAGGGCATATGAAGCAACTGATGGAGAGGTCAAGCTCTCTACCTTAAGTAAGGAAATTAGGGAGTGGGGAGACGGCCATTGGCTAAGCATGCTTGTTGTTCTTCCGGAAGACCCAGGTTCAGCTCCCAGGATCCACATCAGGTAACTCACAGCTGCCTGTAACTTTCCCCAGGTCTTTCCACACCCGATCGTATGAATGAGTAAGAGACACATCAAATTGCAGGTTGCACCAAGATCCCTGTGACTTCCCCCGGTGGTGGCCCCTCTCCTAGAGCGGGCATCTGCTAGTCTCTGGCAGCAGAGCAGTTGGTGATACCAGGCTTGTTCTCCACCCCGGTTCCAGCCACATCAGTCCTTCTGCAGACCATCAGGAGACCTACTCCCGGGAGCCATCTGCCTTATATGTTTTCCACTGGGAGTTCCCATAACACTGACTTCCTTCTGGAAGCACATGCAGGCAGGCAAAACCTTCAACACACATAAGCTTAAATAAATAAATCTAAAACAAACAAAATAAAATTTGACAGGAGACAGAATGCCCAAAGGTGAGCTTCTTCTCTAGTCTGAGTTTGGCCAAAGTTCTTAGGCTCAGAGTTAGTCACATCAGTGGCCTTAGCTCAATGCTCACCAGAAGGAAGGTCTGAGGTATGCTGGCTTGTTGCTGGACATTTTCCCATCATTTGGTACAACGCCCGTGTGGCAAGTACCCCGAATTATTGAGCAAGGGACTGTGGATTTAAGAACACTCAAGACAGCAGATCATTCGTGCTAAGAGAATGCCTTTTATAGGGAGTAACAGAATTGCTTATATAGGGGAGGAACCAGCAATGGAACAGCACTGTGGACTCAAAACAAGGAAAATGAAGGTAACCAGTGGAGCAAAATGTTTCAACTGCAGGGAAAAACAAGTAATGTTTCAATTGCAGAAAAAAACAATTAATGGTCAGTACCAGCACAGCTGCGGTTCCCTGAGCACCACCTGCCTAGAGTAATGGCTCAGTACCTGGTTATGGAATGAATAAGCACAGAGGCCTTGCCGGCCTTGCCAAGGCCCAGGATCAGAACCCGGCATGGTGGGGGTAGAGATAAGAAGGTACATTTTTAAAAGGCCTCCAGCCCCAGTCACAGATCTTCCTGCTCATAATGTTTGGAATTACACAAGTTACATTTTATAGACTTCTTTGAAAGAAGAGACTTTTGCCCAAAATGGCTCAGTTCTTTGGTAGTGGAGCTGGTATCAAATTGCAGTCACCTCTGTCCTGTTCTACATGGCACTCTCAAGTAGCGTTTCCCACCACTTGGCTTGGGTAGGGACAATTAGCTTAAGTCATGTAAGGCAGTAATGCTGACATCATAAACCATGTCCTAGGCTTGCTCCCTTTATGGATACTATAACCGTTCTCTTTACATCCAGTCAGAGAGCGAATGCTATCATTAGGTCAATTCTCCAGGGTAGAGCTTGGAGCCTGGACAAGTTACAGCATAAGGCAAAAAAAAAAAAAAAAAAAGTTAATAAATTGTAGGAAAGGGCTCAAATCCCATAGCTCAAAAGCCCAGGTTCTCAGCCACCTCACTGTGTTCAACAGAATCCGTGTTCCTGAAAATCACTGGTAACCAGTGAGCTATAATGGAAAGGCAGCCTTGTTTGTGCCTGTCACGTATTATAGCTTTCCCAGGCCCCGCTTCACAGCAATCTGAAGCTACAAAGGTGCGGTTAGTACAATTGGCCAGAGGCTTCTCAGTATACGCATGTTGCAAGAGAGGCCTGGGCACCCCACTCAGGGAGTGTGAGCAGGGAGAAAATAAAGGTCCCTGAAGACCAAGAGGTCAGAGTCAGGAGTGGCTAAGCTGAGTCTCCAGCACAGCCTCTCCCTGTGGCCTGCCTTTCTGTGGGGGAGGAAGGAGGGGCGCCTTTCATGTCCCTGGGTGTGCAGAAGGCTTGCGTGTGTTTGTTTAGAGCAAAGCCTATACTTAACTGCCACAAGTGAAACAGATTTTATAAATAGATGTGAGCATGAATGGTTTTTATGATTAGCTTGTTTTCAATCACCATGCTTGACCGATGTCTGTGTTCAGCTAAGTAAATATTTCTATGGTGATAGTGTACACAATACAATGGCCATTATTTGATGTTAATACAAGTACCATATGGGAGGTCTTATCTTGCTAGAGCCCCAAAGCACAATAAAAGATAGCCCTTGATAGGCAAGGGTGGGCCTTGTTGTGCAGTTAACTTGATAAGACATCTGCTCTTGCAAAGGTTGGCCACGCAGGGACTGATGCCCGGATGAGTCTCCTGGGGGAACTTTGTGACTGGATCATATGGATGTGGCTGTGAGTTCCATTTATTCACTTGGTGACCTTGGATAAGTCTCTAGACTGATTGCTTACACATCTATGCCTGCCTTTCCCAATCCATGGGCCTTTGCATGCTTCTGGGGTGTAGGGGGGGGGAATAAGGAGGACCAATCAACACCTGGCAGCAGCTCCAAGTGCTGTATTTAGAACAAAGCAACAAGGAAGGGTGGTGCTGAAAAGAACGCCTCCTGCGTTTAAGCACTCCAGCGTATAAAAGGGAGAGAATCTAGTACATTACCTCCCCACCCCCCACCCCCTCCACCTCTCCCACACCCTCCATGCTTATAACTGGAAATTTGAGAAAATTGGAGGTTTCCTGAGATTAGGAAAAACAAACTTGTAAGCGAAGAAAGCCTTTTAGGAATGTAATAGGTTGCAAAAGCAGCTAGTATCTTTCCACTCAGGAGGGACAGCTGGGACTATACAGGGCAGGAGGCTGGGATCAGCCCTCTCTGTCACAGGATACGTGAGGTTGGCAGAGCTGCCCATGCACCAGACAGAGACATTTTACCTTCTCAAAACCACTCTACCCCTCCACTTTGCCATTACATTTGAACCTAATAATACTGCAGTTCTCAGTGTGACAGGCTGCCCAGAATCAGTTTATCTATTGTCTAGCATCGTGTTCAGATTTTTTTTAAAAAATACCCCATTCTAGACCTTAGTCTTTTGAAGTCGCATGTTGTAATGAAAACATATGAGCAACAAAGCTCTTGCAAATGGCTTCATACCTTGTGCACAGAAAACACTTCCACACTCATGATGCCCTCGGCCTCACAAACATGGTAGGAAGGGCTATCAGCGCCTCCAAGTTAAGGATGAGCAGACAGTCTTGAAGATGCTCTTCCCCATGAGACGTTGCAGAGCTAGACCCCAATCCTGTGCCCTGGAGCCCAGTGCTGATGGAGACTGTCTTTGTTGAAGAAAAACAGAGGCACAGCCCGGATTGAGGAACTTTCCTGGCTTGCTCTAAGGAACTCTGGATTAAGTCAAAGTTTCTATCTGTTGTTTCTTTTCCTTCTAGAAATGCTGGCCTGCTCAGAACCACCCCACCCCACCCCACCCCACCCCCCACCCTTCATTTCTTTCACCAATCTGGCATTTAGTGGCTTGAAAACAGAGCCTTAACTTTTCTCAGTTTTATCAGTGAGGAAGCTTAGGCAGAGGTGAGAAAACACAGTGACTGACAAACGCTTACAAAGGAGATTTGAATTCCCAACTGTGTTAGCCAACACAACAGGGCTCTTTCCATACGGCTCACTAAGGTCTCGGTCAATGTTGCGACAGTATGTTGTTGAGGATATTTGGGACGGCCACCAGGCAACGTTTGGTTAATGTGAGCTGAGAAGGAAATTGCGTGCACGGAGGTGGTAGATGACTAAGTTGGTCCATTGTTGTATCTCACAGTGTGGCTTAAATAGACAGGTTTGCATGTTCCAGGCAATGTCACAGGCCAGTCCCTGCTCTGGTGGCCTCTCTCCTCACCCAGAGCTTGGGACCAGAAAATCACTGTGACTGATGCAGGGAACCATCTTTCACTGCCCAGGATCAGGGGGTGGGGGGGGGGGTACAGAGTGGGAGCTCTAGGAGTGGTGTGTGCACATGTGCTCCTATGCTTGTGGCCTATGTTTTAACCACTGAGAAGGGGTGGGGCGAGCCAGTGTACAGGCTGAGTAGTGAGAACTCTGCTGCTGATTTCAGCTCTCTCTCTTTTTTTTCTTTTTTTTTTTCTTTTTTTTTTTTCCCCCCCAACTGCCATGCATGTTTCTTATTATTCTGTGGATTTGTTTTGCACTGGTGGGTGGGAAAAGGATGGTGAGGCAATAATCATGTAAGTGAAAGCAATGAGTCTCTGGCGTCCACTACCAATTTCCCACAGTCGTTGCTAATGCCCAGGGCCCTGCAGGGCTTAGAATTACAGCTTTTGGTAAATACACTTAAAGTTATACTCAAAGTAAAACAGCCTCTAGTTCTTTACCAAGCCATATAGCCAAACAAGGGTCAGGATGAGGAATTAACTACAAGGAGAGCAGATGTGCGTACTGAACGAGGAGCAGAAGGGTTCTTCCCATCAGCTGCCAGGATTCAGTGACTTCAAGTTCACCACTCTGCTAGGAGCCACTTTTGGCCAAGAAGAAAGCCAGAACACAGGTGACTCAGGAGCTTGCCAAGGTCACACAGTTAATCCACAGGGGGAGCTGCGACCAAGATGTAGACAGCCAGAGCCAAGCTAAGTCTTGCCTCTTTAGGAAGCCAGGAATGGAAACAGGACCCGTTGAGGGTGTTTGGTGGTCTCTGGGGATGGACCATGAGCAAGGAGCTTATGGGAGGCAGTACAAGGGTATGTGGACACACATAACGGCAGGGGCAAGCTCCAGCCAGCCGGCCAGCTGACAGCCAGAAGCCGCTGTTCAGAAAAAGTTTTGCATTTTGATATTTTTACCAATATATTTCTGTTTCTTTTTCTTAAAATAATACATTCATTTGGGGCTCTCATTTTTTTTTCTTTATTCTTCTCTCTCTTCTAGTTTGAGGCACTTGGCAAGAGTAAAGCAGACAGTCATTTTGTGAGAAGTGGGCAAGGGCGGGGGGCGGGGGCCAGAAGCAGGACCAGCATTTAGATCTTGGTAGACCTAACAGCACACTCACTCTGCAGTGCTCACAGTTGCGGGAGTGAGTCACCCTGGAAAGGTGCCCTTAAAAGTCTGCATTGCAGGGAGTCTGCAGAACTCAGGGAGGCTAATCCATGACTTTTAAGAAGATGGCTACTTACTGGCCAGCATGACCCTTCAGTTTTCAGTTACTGTGCATACTTTAATCTTATAAACCAATTCTATTATTACCACTTAGCCTTTTATTTTTTTACTTTTCAAGAACCTCAATACTAGACATGTGGATAGAAATGCTTAGGAAACAGCAGTGTGGCTGTGTTTGTCCATAATGGTGAGTGCATGACTAGAATTCAACCCACAGAAGCCCATTGAAGACTTCATTGAGCCTCACATTTACTGCATTAAGGAGTGAGTTCCAGACACTCTGATGACTGTTAAAACACACAGGAGATCTCTCTCTGTCTCTCTCTGTCTCTGTCTCTCTCTGTCTCTCTCTCTGTCTCTCTCTCTCTGTCTCTCTCTCTCTCTGTCTCTCTCTCTCTGTCTCTCTCTCTGTCTCTCTCTCTGTCTCTCTCTCTCTCTCTCTCTCTCTCTCTCTCTCTCTCTCTCTCTCTCTCTCTCTCTCAGATAGCCACATTTAGGGTTGTAGACAGGACTGCCATCACCTGCTGGGACAATTCTTGAGAAGACTAGGAAACCAAACCAGGTTAGTGTTTGTCACCAGTGTCTCTGTCTCTTACATGTGTGATGATGATCAGTATCTTGTTGCCCTAGAGACTGTCAGACCTGGCATCTCTGTTTATCTACAGAACATTCTCGGTGGTTTCTAAAAACAGGTGTGGCCTGGTTGAACAGAGCACAGCCACAACTTTTTTTTCTTTTTTCTTTCTTTCTTTCTTTCTTTCTTTTTTTTTTTTTAGTTGCTTTGACACTGGTGGCTTTTACCAACTTTCCAAATGTCACTCAATCTCCTTCAGGGGCTATTTGTCAAGGAGGTTGGTAAATGACTTACTTGGTTGTTTTGCTCTGTGTTTTAAGAGATGCAATACTAGATAGGAAAAAAAAAAGCTTTCTAAGCCCCAAACTACAGGGCAACAGATAGTGAGTTGTGCTGTATATTGGCAATGAGTTCTGGTCCCCTGAGTGGTGGTGTGGCTTCTGAGGTAAACTGTGTGAAGAAAGCCAGTTCTCATTGGGTAAACTCCAGTAGGTAACAGATCAGAGGGTGTTGATAGCATCAGGAGACTCACAGACAAAGTTTTACTGGCAGAAAGCTCATGGCCAATGAAAACATCACAAGTCCCCTAACACCGGGGTAGAATAAGCAGCACAAATAAAACACACCCTATTACACTCCAAATATCTCCCCAAAATTCAAGAAAAACAAGTGCCAGCTGGAGAAAATCCTAAAAATCAGTAAATATGAGAGTGATGAGGAAACTGGTTATTTTGGTAAAGATGAGCTATTTTAAGGAAGTCTGAGACCTGACTGCAAACGCTGAGAACATAGCAAATGAATGAACAAGTAACTACAATCTTCAAAGTTTTAGAGTGCAGATCCAGGTCGGATGGATTGGTAGCTTCCTTCTGGGCAAAGAATTTGGTACCTTGGAGGCAAGTCATTTAGCAGGCAGCTGTAACTGCTTTACCCAGCCCAGGAGCCCAGACCAGAGCACTGTTTGTCAAGCCTGTTGTGGAAGGGTTTCAGTACCAGGAGGGAAATAGGCTGAGACCTCTGAGGTCCTTCTCAAATAAAAGATGCTATCTGTCTAATTAATTGCCAGTCACACTCAGGTGTTGTCTCAGGCTCTCATCTAGGTATCAACGGAACTTGGATTCCTTTCTCCCTAACTGTTAGATTGTAGAGCAACTTTCCATCTTGAGATCAGCTATCAGCAGGAGTCGTGATGGAGGATGCATAACTCCCTCTACCTCCAATCTGATGCATTACTACCCTAGAGCCTTGGTTTAGGAGACAAGAGGCTTTTTCTAATTGTTAATTAATACCATTTGTGCTTGTTTCCAAATAGGTCCTGGAAAACTCTTGGGTGCCAACTCTTTTTTTGCAATTTATTTTTATTATATGCATGTGTGAGAGTACATACACGTACATATATGTATGTACATCACTTATATGTTTAGTGCCCACAGAAGATGAAGAGGGAGCCACATCCCTGGAACTGAAGACAGAGATGGTTGTGAGCCACCACATGGGCTCTGAGAACAGAACCCAGGTTTTCTGTGAAAAAGGTAAGTGTGCCCAGCCACAGAAACATCTCTTCAGTCCTTTGGACGGTCAGCTTACTTGGGTCTGTCTTGTTGGTAAGAGTTAAAGTCTGCCATTTTGCTTAGATAACTCAATGGTAGGTGCTTGCCTAGCAAGAGAAAGCCCTGGGGTTTGATTTCTGTCAAACACACACACACACACACACACACACACACACACACACACACACACACACACGAAGATCTGTAAAGTATTTGTTTTGCAATTACTAAGCCAGAGTTCAATCTCTAGAACCAATGTGTGTGTGTGTGTGTGTGTGTGTGTGTGTGTGTGTGTGTGTGTGTGTAAGTGTGGTGTTGTATGCTTATGATACCAGTGTTGGGGAGGCAGAGCCAGGCAGATCCTGAATTCACTGGACAGCCAGTCTAGTGAACACGTATTGGGAAACCCCTCTTAATAACAACAAACAACAAAATGATAGGTCTGCAGTACTCAAGGAGTAGCAACTGAAGTTGTCCCCTCTACACTGCATTGCCACAAGCATGGCTTCATGTTCGTAAGCCCGTTTCTCACTTCGCACACGGGATGAGTACTGTTAGTCAGGCTCAGCAAGATCCCGTGGGGAACAGATGTGTGAAAGTATCCCATGTGCTTTCAAGCCCCCCTCCATATTCAACTCTTCTCAGCTCTGTATTGTCGTCATGGTAAGTGAGAAAAAGTTCATTCTTCATTTGCCACATTAGACTTTGTTTGGCTCAGTACCACAATTCCTTGCTTGCCTAGCAGTGCTGTAGAAAGACCAGTGATGGAGGAGACCACTGTTAGAGTTTATGCTTGTAAGTGCAAACAAAGCATGGGGGAGAGCAGAGGGAAAACTCTCAACTCTAAGTTGGCATAAGATAACCAAGTACACAAGCAGCAAGGGTAACAGCTAAGGCATGAAGAAGGACATTCCCATGGGAAGGGTCATTCTATCAAGTGCCGCATTTTGATTATTTATGCTGACTAATTCTAATGGCTTGACATTTGTTGATTTTTCTCTAAAGGGAATATGTTCATAGAGTCTCTCCAACACCAGGCAACAAAAAAATGACTGCCCAGAACAAGACGCAAAATAACTTCACAGAACGAGGTACAGTGATGCTTCTGACACATTTGTAAAAAAAAAAAAAAAAGTGTGACCACAGTGCACTTGATGCCCCGCAATTCGACTTCAGCTTGTGCACAGTGTTGAGCCTGTGCTCTAGTTTCCTTATGCAGAATCAAAGGAGGTAGAGACAGCCACAGAGCTGTGTTCTATTTTCAAAGGTGCTGTGAAAATGTTACACTTCTAATCTGTGTGCCAACAAGACACACCCTGAAGAAAGAGAGCTTTGAGTCTTCACAAGAAAACAGAAACCAAGATAGGTGGTGATATCTTAAACGCACCAAGAAAAATGTCTCCCGACCTTTAAAAGCCATGGTGAGGTACACAGGACTGCGCTACTTAATGCAACATGGAGTTCCACGAGGGGTCCTCCCACCATCATCCGCTCTTGGTACTTCTGGCTCCAAGCTTCTGGACAGCAAATTTTCATCAGGAAACTTCCTGTGGCCCATTGTCCCAGGCCCAACTCTTTAGAGAGATTTCAGGCCACCTGGGTCCACTATTATTAACCCCAGAGCTCAGTTCAAGTATCAGCTTTGTGTACAGGAAGAGAATTGCTAGAGATCCACCCTTTGTGAAAAGCAGTGTTTTCATTGCTGAGTTCTCACACTGTGGCATACAAGAGTATTAGCTGCTGGTTAAACGCTGGTGAAGTCGCATGTGTGTGAAGCTGCCCCCGTTGCCTATGTGTGGGTGCAGTACAGTGAAAAAATAACAGCCTGTACAATTTTGCAACTTCCTCAGAGGGTGGCTCACTCATAGGATGAGGGCAAAGTTTTTGTGCTGACACTTTCAGGCTAGTTTCCAGATAGAGAGTTCCAGATATGGAAATTGAAGGCTGCGCTATCAGGGCATTGCAGAGTATCTTGGCACACACTAATTCTCAACCCCGTTTTCCCACCCAGTCCCCTCTCCCCTTCCCTCTCCTCCTTTCTTCTTCTTTCCCCTCCCCTCAACTCTCCTCTCCCTCCCTCTCTCCTCTCCGCTTCTCCCCTCCTCTACTCTTCCTTTTCTTTTTCTCTCTTCTCTCCATCCCCCCTCAAATTCCCATTCTCTCTCTCTCTCTCTCTCTCTCTCTCTCTCTCTCTCTCTCTCTCTTTTCCCCCCTCTCTCTCTCCCTCTCCTTCACTCCCCACTCTCTCATTTATATGAATCAAATAGTAAAAACATACAGTCTTGGACCTTTCTGCCAAAGCATAATCAATCTGGAGTGCAAGGCATGGTACCTGGCATTTATATATTTAGCATCATGCTTGCCAATGTTTTTTTTTTTAACAACTTCCCTATAGCAGTTCAAGATACTTCTAGGAATCGGTAAAGGAAACCCTGTAATTCTTGTATGTGGCACAATGTTGGTCAGGCTGTAAATTGCACAGATTGTTACTTGTGTCCCAACAGGCCAGTCAAGGCATCGATAAGAATACATATGCTGCCAAGTTCTCTGTGGTGCGCAGAGAACATAGTGGTGACTAAGAAAGATGCTCAAGTGTGGTCAAGTGACAGAATCAAGTAAGACACATATCAAGAAAGGAATCATAGTCATGTCGTATATTTGGTATACACTGGTAAGCAGAGTAACAGAATGCAGAGTGACATCATGGAAAAGAAGAGACGTCAGAATTCGGCTACATACTAAAGCTCAACGGTGCTAGCTACCGAGCGATAATATATTGGTAAGGGATTGAGAGAACCCCACATTTAGACAACTCCCAATGTAACTGGGCCGACAGGATACTATACAGAAAATAACACGAAAGCAGCTAAGCACGTACACACCATGGCAGGAACAAAGGTACTGAAAGGAGAATTGCATGACATGGTGGAAGGAGCAGCTAGCTGGTCTATGGATGGGCTGTGTGATACAAGGAGGCTGGAAGAGACAGGCAGAAACAAAGAACAATTTGGGACCCTTAACGAAGAGATATCATGGCCAAGGAAAGACTGCTTATAGTAGTCAAAAATGGTTTTCATTTTGCGAATTGCTTTGGTTTGGTTTCTTGGTTTTTCGAAACAGAGTTTTTCTGTGTAGTCTTGACTGTCCTGAACTCACTTTGTAGACCAGGCTGGTCTCAAAGTCACAGCGATCCACCTGCCTCTACCTCCCGAGTGCTGGGATTAAAGGAGTGTGCCACCACGCCCAATGCAAATTACATCAACACAAATGTTGACAAATTTTGATCAAATGTTCTATCTAGGTGCCAGGGTGTGGTTTCAAAGCGTTAATCTTGTAAAACAATGTTTTACTCAGCAGTCTAACTGCTGAACTAGTTCCTGGCACAGTGTCATCACCAACAAGTGCATGTGCTTCAGATGGGCGGGTGAGGAAGTAGAGACCGGGGCACTTGGCAAGGAGACTTGTGAAAGGTGTTTTAGACCTGAAATAGTATGACCTGGGTGACACTTGACATTGATACTATGTAACCCAAGGTGAGCTAGTGTCCCTTACCTTGCCTTCTCTGCCAGCTAAAAAATACAAGGCAACTAATGTAGGCCCATGTGGGCTCACAGAGACTGAACTGCCAGCCAGAAAGCATGCACGGGACAGGCCTAGGTCCATGCACATATGTAAGAGTTGTGCAGCTGGGCCTTCATGTGGGACTCCTGAAGCTAGAGCAGAGGCCATCTCTGACTCAGTTGCCTGCCTTTGCATCCATTTCCCCTAACGGGGCTGCCTTGTCCAGCCTCAATAGAAGAAGATACACCCAGTCTTACTGCAACTTGGTGTGACAAAGCTGGCTGATATCCATGGGAGGCCTCCCCTTTTCTAAGAAGAAGGTGAAGAGTGGGAGAGGACAGGCGAGAGAGAGGGGGGCACTGGGAAGCAAAGAGGGAGGGGAAGATGAATTTAAAGTAAATAAACAACTTAATAATAGTTGACAACAACAACAACAACAATAATTATAAAGAATGAAAGGCACAACAATAAATTAGAGCCGTATCTTGTGCCTAGAGCCCTGAGCAGGGATAGAGCTGGGGCTTTTTCTCGCCAAAGCCTAAAGCAGCTCTCCCAGGCTTGCCTATGAACCCTGTGAAAATGTGAATGAATGAAAAAACTGGGTCTAGTGCGAACTATTTCTCAGATCGCTCTAGTGCTCCCACCATCCCTTCCCTATCTTTTCCAGGTGGTCTGTTTACTCGGCTACTCCTATGGAATAAACACTCTCTATCTCCTACCCTGAAACACTGAAGGCCAAAAAGCCTACAAAGTAAAGTGCCCTTGGTCTCAAAGTGGTTAATCCCCTGTCTCTCTCCAAGGCAGCTTCCATTTCTTTCACTTTGCCTCAGGCAACCTTTCAGTAGCTTCTGCTGCTCAGAGGCCCTGGGGAAAGTGCACTCAGCTCTTCTTCCTTCAGAAGTTGGGATATATTTTGGCCCTCATTGCTATCAACTGGGGCTCCTCATGTGTTTGTGTGTGTGTGTCTGTGTGTGCGCGCGCGCATGCGCGCACACGAGCACATGTGCATGCATGTGTGAAGTGAGTTATGTGGCACTGCCTCCAAAGAACCTTTGACTTACTAGCGATGGCTGTGGAAATGGGAGTGGGGTGAAGTAAGCGAACCAGAAGAGTCTAGGTTCTCTTTCTTTGCCTCAGCTGTACGCTAGGATATTTGCCCCTAGGGTCCTTCGACTTTTCGACAACTCTACAGCCCTTCCATTGGAGAAACCCACATGGTTCTCTACCAGGCAGAGCAATGCCCACCAAGGCATGAAGGAAGCAAGCACAGGTGAAATCAAGATTCTCAATCTCAATCTCCACAAGTGTGGATATGGATGTGGCCTCTCACTTGCTGGGGATAGGACAGTCTTCTCCCCTTGTACCTGCTGCTGGCCAGGAAGAGACAATGGGTGTGACTCTGAGGGAGAGGCTGGGATGGGACACAACTATCACATACTACTGAGTGTGATCTCAAGCCGCAAGACCCCTCCCCTAGAATGGATGAGCATTGAGATGGTCTTGCCATTATAGCCAGTGGCAGAGAATGAACTGTGAAAGGCTCCTCAAAGAATGGAAAGTGGAACAAATAGAGCTCTTGTTGGGAATACAGAGCCTATCCACGGACACGCCTATAGGAAAGAAGAGTGTTCTGGGAAATATTTGCTTAATCTCTCCATCTCTAGAGTGACCGATGGACAGTTAACTGAAAGACTGTATAACAACTATTTACAGAAGAAGATGGGAGGAGAAAACAGCTACTCACTTTTTGCCTTAGGACAAGCACTTTGTTGAGGCGTTGGTACAGCTATAGGGACTCTCTTTGGCACACTAAAGTTCAGCTTTCAGTCCAGGCTATGTGGGGAGGTCGGAAGGCCCTCTCTTTGCTTAGATCGCATTGGTCCCCAGCATCGCCTACGAGAGTGGCAGTTAATAGTACTGTGTCTTGGTTTATCTCCTTTCAGGAATTTTTCTACACGTTTTAGGTAGGTTTAGCTAAAATACACATGTTTTCTATGGCTTGATTAACCCCTCTCCCAAAAGAGTTCCTGCACTTTCAAGGGGTGTCTCTCTGCCCTGGCTTCCTTTTACATAATCTGTCCTGCTTGGCCAGATTTGGTGTTTGCCTTCCCATCATCACATAACCCTAAGGGACTCCCTATTTATTCTATTTATTCTCCCTTTTGGTTACCTGAAATGAACACTCCATGAGATAGATTGGGTTTTAACCAAAAAATAAAAATAATAAAAAAAAATAAGCATCCTTTGTCTTTGTAGATGGTTAAAAGACACCTGGCCTGGAGGCACACACAGTATACATTTAGTTTACAAAAATTAGCAAGAAGATGTCAGAAAAGGAATTCAAGGTGGGGAATGAGGTTTTTATTCACTACAGAAAGTTTGGGCAATGCTTAGAAGACTTTCTCAGCCACCTGCTCTCAGTAGGAACAATTTGCACAGTAGGCTCTGGAACAAGATGCCAGCAAGATGACAAAAAAAAAAAAAAAAAAAAAAAAAAAAAGACAATGTGCTGCGAGGGCTCTTGTGGCCCTCAGTCCAGGAGCAACCCAGGGAGGGAAAAAAACAGTAAACCCCACAATGGTTCTGTAGTTACACAAGGGATGCACATCATATATTCTCAGCAAAAAGACACTCACCTTGAGCATCATGGGAGCATCTCACCATGACTTGACCAGCTTAGAGGAGAGTAGCAGCAATCTAGGAGTGAGGGGGCAGCACGTGAGGCATGGTGTCACATTGCCAAGGCTCTAGCCACAGCCCTGGCTTGTAGTGCCTGGCTGTGAAGCATATTGCCCGAGAGGTCCATGCCTTACCTGACTTCTTTACACAATAGTAATATCAATGGCACTTGTGTCATGGGGCTATTGTGACCGTTATATGTGATGACATATTTAGAATAGAGTTGCACCATAGTTATAATTCAATAAATTTTGGCCACCCCTGTTACTTTAAGCTGACCAACAAGATTCCTTATTTAAGAGGAATTCTCTATAATCAAACTTGAGTATATTTCAAATAAAGTCTTAATATGAAAATCTTTTAAACTCCATTTCTTTATTCTATTAGCTTCTGAGGAAGGACTGGATAATTCCTTACTAAGTTTCTTAGATTAGGAGAGGTTAAATGTGACCTGCACAGACACAGGCTAAAGGTCATGTGACTGAACAACTTCCTAAGAGCCTTAGCCAGCTGATGAGCAGTTGTGAGGCTGGAGCACATTGGAATCATTTGTAAGTGAGGATTGGCTGATATCTGTCCCCTGTCCTCTATTCACTTTCAAACAGAATGTAAGACGCTGTAAAATGGAACGGAAACGCACAGAGCAGGGTGAGCAATTCAAGGTTAAGTATGGATTCTAAGTAGTTGGGCACAATATGAACCTAGGCAGCTAACACTCCTCTCAATGTTTTCTGGAATGCTTGCTTCTTCTTTCTCATTTGGATTTGTATCTGCACACCACTTTGCTGTACATGTCTCCCAAGGGCCTCTTTTCTGAGGGCTTGACATTGTGATGAATATGCAGCCGTTCTACTTGAGAGTCACAGAGCTGACTTGGTCCCATATTTCTGACTACAGAGTGTGGTATACACACTCTGACTCTTAACTGAGAATTCCAAAACAGTTTCACCAATATGGCTATATAATTCAACCAAACTTTGCCTTCTCAGCAAGAAGATGATAATTAACTATTCCTAAGCCTGCATCTCTGCCTTAACATCCTTTATTCCTCTTTACCTCTCAATATTTTTATTCAGCACTTATCGCTGTTTAATGTTAGATAGCATTTGGCGTGTTTGCCCAGGTTATTGTCTGTCTCCCATAAGAGAATAGCAGCTCCATGAAGGAAGACGTGTTGACTACTCTGTTCACAACTCAAAACAAAATCTTATTGAGTTACCTTCTGCTGAGTCAGTCTTAAGGGTTAAAAGGAACAAACAAACATAGATTGCTATTGATCTTAGGATAAAAACCAAAACCATGAGCATGGCCATACAAGTGCCTATAGCTCTCACCCCAAGTCTCAACTTGGTTTAGTGGAGATGTCACCATTCATACCAGACAGATATACTTAAATTCACTACTTGCACCATCTGCAGACTGAACCTTCACACAAATGGAAATGTTCTCTGCCTTCTGGAACATTCTTCAACTGCCTTCTTCAATGTTGACTGGGAAAAACACAGTCAAGCTCACACTATGTGGGCCTTTAATTCTATGCATTTATATGGTGCTTCTTCTCTACTTGCACTCATCTGCCATTTAATAATAGGAATAGATCTCAAATGTGTAAGTAGGAAATGTTATAAAATATACGATCAAGTCAAGATGGCTATGATGTCACAGGAGACTCAATTTTCTTGGACATACTATTTGCAGTCCATCATGACCAAAATAACATTATGTATCACTTTTTATATTTATCCTACAAATAAGAAATCAATGTCCACTCTGTAGACCCACACAAGACCCATGAGCAAAGAAACTGTAAAGGGCTCACTAATTTTTGCACCCACAACCCATAGCTCCTTGTTCACCTTATATCATAAAAGAGTGGATAACTTTATGCATCCATTACTTTTCTTCATGTAAAATCAACATTACCCAAGACCATAATTTTTGTAGAACTTTACTAATATGAGGAGGAGTCTTTAGCCAAACCTCAGTTATACACAAACTGGCATCTATTTCTAAAACCAGCGTTCCTGCCTTAACATCTTTTATTTCTTTCTATTTCCTAATATTTTTACTTAGCATTCATCACTGTTTACAAATGCACTATTGGATGTTTTTATCTACATCAGTGGTTCTCAATTTTCCTATGCTGCAATCCTTCAATACAGTTTCTCATGTGGTGACCCCAACCATAAAATTATTTTTGTTGCTACTTCATAACTTTAACTTTGCTACTGTTATAAATTGTAATGTAAATACTTTTTGGAGTTAGAAGTTTGCCAAAGGAGTCACAACCCACAGGTTGAGAAACACTGGTCCACATTATGTGTCTCATGTTATCCCCATGTGGGAAGACACAAGGGTCACAACTACATTCTCTGTATTTATAATAACTCTGAGAACAGCAGGAAGTCAGTGAATATTTGTTATCAAATATGCTAGCTGAGCTCAGTTCTAATAGGGCCATCAACTGGGATACTAATATCTTTTGAGCAAAACCATATGAACAATCAAGAGCTTTTCCTTATGTTGTTGGTTTTCTAAATCAGCAACTGGCCACATGCAGTTAAACACTAAAATGTGGCTAGCACAAAAATGTACTATATATAAAATACATTCTGGGCTTCAGAGAATTAGTATGAAAAAGGAATATGAGGTATTTTATGAAAATTTTATAATGGTTATATATTGAAATGAAAATATTTTAGAGTAAATATAATACATTACTATAATTCATAATTAAATATTACCTTCTAAATGAAACTATTTTTTGAGATTACTAAGATTACATTTAAATTCTATTTGTAGCTTGTATTTCTACTGTTTGTTCTGAAATATAATTTTCTCATGCTTGAAATCTCTTCTTTAAGAAAATGTTAGACTACAGATCAAAATATGTCTTAGTGTTTAATCCTCTTTGAAAAAAGTTGATATGGCTTGCATATAAGGATAAAGTTTTAGAAAATTAATTTCCTAGGCAAGAAGGTTTTAATCTCTTTTTCACTCATAAAATATATGTCAATGAAACACAAGGAATCCTAAGCTCAGGTGCCAGTAAAGAGACTACATACTTATCCATCTACTAGCATATTGTTGTTGTTTTGATTTTCTCAAGTTTGAACTCACAAATTAGACTCTACTGCTTTGTCTTCAAATTTACATTATTCGTTATGCTTAAGGTTATATCACTATCAAAATAGCACATATAACTTTTTCTGCTTTCTTTCCCCCGCTCCAATCCCCATGATATTAGAGATTGAGCTCAGCGTTGTGAATGTTAGATGTGCATTTTGCCATTGGGATGCATTCCCAGTCATCTCTTAGCACTTTATTCTGAGATGAGGTCTCTTTGTGTGGTCCAGGCTGGCCTTGGATTCATTTTGTAACCTAGGCAGGCCTTGAACTTGCTATCCTCCTGCCTCAGGCTCCAGATTAGCTACTACAAGGCCTGGCTTCCATGTGCCTTCTTTAGAGGGGTAATTTCTACTTTACAGGCTGAGCATGAAAAACATTTTCTGGTAGATTAATCGTTTTTAGAAGTGATTCAAATAAAAGAATTCCATCTGAACAAATTTATCCATGGCCCAGTGAGCATCCATGGATGTGTTCCAGAAGTGTAGCACGTACTCCATTGGTGTAATCGCAAGAAGACTGTATAGTGAACCCTATCTTTGAGGAATCCGTAGTTAGCAGAAGGAATGTAGCAGTTGGTTTCAACATCATATGGTAAATTCTAATTATCTGATGAAGACAAAAATTGGGCTAAACTGATAAAAGAAAGGAAGCAGATCTAGCTGTCTGTGGGGGGTGTACGTGTGTGCGCGCATGCGTGTGTGTGTGTGTGTGTGTGTGTGTGTGTGTGTGTGTGTGTGTGTGTGTTTTGAGGAAATGGGAAAGCTAATCAGGGGAGAACTGCTGTAGTATCTTTAAGGACGATGGTATTGATTGCCTAATAGTTAGATCTTCATTTCTCATCACCATCTTCAACAGAAACACCGAGTTTGAAAGTGATCACTTCTCCCTTATCTGGACATGTGGACTTTCACTATAACTGTCCCCAGCCTGATTGTGCTAATAAGGTGTAATGACATCATGGAGACAAAAAGCCATGATAAAGATTTTCTACATTTCTTTCTTTCGTCTCTAAGAAACTCTCTGTCACCCAGAAGTAAAGCTACTAGAATGCATAAACTGAAGGTCTTCTATGGACTAAAATGACAGGATTGATTCCACCGCTTGTCCCAGCCAGGTAATGGTCTTGCTCACGCACTCCTGGGAATTACAGGGGCAAGAGGGCAACTTGAGATGGTCTTCAAGCTCCCTGCAGCACTCTCCTGGGGCTCACCCTTGGAAGGCCTTGTAGAAAGCTTGTAGAGATTGTTTTTTTTTTTTTATCAGGAAGCAGCTTCCAGGTACTGCTCAGATCAGAAACAAAAGTTAAGATTCAACCTTCTGCCTTAGAGGTAGATAGATGACTAGTGTTTGGGGTGAAGGAGTAATAGCTGTGCTAACTTTGATGCTTCTCATCAAGCAGATTAACTGGAAGCAACAGGTCTTCTGGTTACTCAGCTAAGTTTTCAGCTTATATTCTTGGCTTGTACCCAATATTTGATATAGTAATAACCAATAAATGAAGGTGGATCAATGGATAAAGACCCCTGTCCTTAAGCCTGACATGTGGTGGAAAAGACAGCTGATTCCCACAAGTTGCCCTCTGACCTCCATAGGTGCACTTGGGCTTGCACGCACACATGCCTACACATGTGCAATAAAGTATCTAAAAAATATAACTGCCGGCTATTTAAATAAACGTACATAATATTTCAATACTGCTTCATGCTTACAAACATTATTAGATAACTCATTTTATCTTAAAATTACTTCCTCAGTTATATAATACATTTGGAAATTTTATTTATAAATTGGATTCTCACACCAAAAAAAAAAAAAAAAAGACAAGAAGAAACGTTTTTAATCTGATAAACTATAACCCATCGTAGTTCTGTAATTGCCTCGGCTGCTCAGAACCCGAGGCAGTACTAACGTTCAAACACACTAACTGCATCAGCCTACGCATCTGTGTTTACCCGGAAGTGTGCTCCACAGATCTCTACTCCGAGAGGCTTTTCACAGAACTTTCCTAACATTTGCTGGTGAGCACATGAAAGTCAAAATGCTGGTGCCCCTTAGTTATGATGCATTTATTTCTTCTCCTTGTCCAGGTTATTCTTGGTTTTCTTCTTTCTATGTCTCCCTGTGCACACAAGCCACAACAAAAATAACTAACTAGGCACATGGGTCTGTGGGGGGGGGGGGGGAGGAAGGGGGATGAGAGAGTGGAGAGGTCAGTTCTCCTTTGCAGCTCTTTTCTTGTCCTGGGTGGCTACCGTTATGTATCGTGCTACGTGGATATTTGTTAAAAATCAGGTCACTGTTTCAGTTAGCCTGCCCCACTATTGGTCCTGAGTTGTTCCTGGCACAACTGTACATGAACCAGAGCCTTCTAGGGAAAACCCAAAGCCTTTCAGGAAGTGGTCTATGATGGTGTGCTATAGTAACTGTTGAGTTTCCTTCTGAGTCAAGGCCACCACAAGGGGGTCCCCAGGAATTGACATCTCTCTGAGAAGATAGAAAAATCTACTGAGGCTGAGGTCATGACTGTCTCTCCTGTAGCAAAGGTCTCTGGAGATTAAGAGAATCCCAACCAGATTTGAGCTCATGTCCTCCCCTCTCTGAACTCCTCTAACCTTCTTGATGCAACGACTCTTGTCTGGAGAACTTTTGGTCTTTGTTTTGGTTTCACCTCCTTCACCATGAAAGGCAGCCATTCTCGCTGCATCCTCTATCCTGGAGGAACCCACTGGACACGTTTTTCGTCTGCGCCCAAAGTTTTCCTGTGAAAATACCAATATGAAAATGTTCACAGAGATCACCCTCTACCTAGAGCACCAATAGCCAACCCCTCGCCCATATCTGAAGACTTTTTAACTCCTTCCTTCCACTGGCTTCAGACATGTAATTCTCTAAGACACCTGTGATCTTATAGAAACTTAATACAGCTGTAAATCAGCCCTAGACCTCATGACTTCATCAAACACATGAACAAAGCAATCATAGAATTAAAATAAACATGGATGCTCACCTGTACAACTGATATTTCTACTACAGATGATGTAGAGAATCTAATGACAGTTGTGAGCATCTTCATGGTCCAGTAAAGCCTAGGAAATATGTGTTTCTTAATAAGAAGGTGTTGAGTAAACAAAGAAATAAAACTCACAACAGTGTCTTGAGAAACTACAGTAGGTTGTTGTTTTACTTGGGCAAGAAAAAAAAACCCAGGACATTAAATAATTGGGTCACCCACCATCACCCAAAAAAGTGCTTCCTCAGGAGGAACACACATCTTTCCCAGCAAGCCAAAGCACGAATCTTCTAATCTATACATAATGGCAGTACACGGTAGATACTGCCTGAATGAACAGGCCCTGGGTTCTAGGCCATTTAAAGGGTCACTCTAAGTGACATAAGCCATACCCCAAAGAACAAATATTGCATGGTTCTACATAGATAAGGTATGAAGATTAATTAAACATGTACAAGAAGAAAATAGAATGGCAGTTACCAGGAGCCCTGTGGATGGGAAAAATTGAGAGTTGTTATTTCATGAGTACAGAGTTTCAGTTTGAGGGCGTGAACAGTTCTACAGATGAAGGTGGCGGTGATGGCACAACACTGTCATGCACCTGGTGCCATTGAATAAGACACTGTAAAATGATAAGTTAGCAAATGTAATTTTAGGTATACTTTAAAAACTGGGCAAACAGGACTAGAGAGATGGCATTGAATATTGCTCATTGCTGCACAATCCTGAGCACCAAATTCTGGGTCCCAGCACATAGATGGCAATCTGGCAACCCACAAAGGCTGTACATCTAACTCCAAGGGATATAACACCCTCACCTGGCCTCTGAGTGTGTCCAGGCATGTGAACCCACATCCACGTATGAGAAGCCACTCACACGCATATACACTCACATGCACACGCACACATGCACACATACACACACACACACAAATAAATGACTAAAACTCTTTATAAAATTAAAGGTAAATGGGTAAGTGTTATGGCTGTATACCATATTCTTAACTAATCTTTACAAATTGGTTACAAATATAAAATTATTTCCCCCAATAGCAAAAGGGTTTATTACACACACACACACACACACACACACACACACACACACACACACACACACGAGAGAGAGAGAGAGAGAGAGAGAGAGAGAGAGAGAGAGAGAGAGAGAGAGAAACAGATACACAGACAGACACACAGAGAGAACAAGGAAAACACATTCCTGGGTTTCATACTAAACATTTGGAATGTGGGGCATATACAAGTAACCGAGATGCCACATTTTAACACTTCTAAAATGTAAGAAGCACTAGGTTTAAAACATTCCTAATAATTATTTTCTTCATAATTACTGTCTTCCTATTTTGACCAATGATGGAATAGAAGCTAAGTAAGAATCCTGGGGCCACTTTCTTGGCAGATGTTGCCTGATCACCATGCTCTTCCCAGACTTCTGAGTTCAACATGGGCCACTAACATGGTATCTAACTCCAGAATGAATAGTGTTGCAGACAGCCATCTTCTTTTTTCCTGAATCTTTTTTCTATCCTCACTCCTTTCTACCTCTCTGCCTTGTAAAAAGGCTCTAACCCTAGGAAATTGCGTGCACTGATTGGGTCATGACCAGGCTTATTTCTCTTTCTTTCCTTGTCACCTCCAGTGACCCCTCCAGCAAGGGTCACAGCCGGATTTGAAACTGAATACAAGAACAAGAAGCAGGAAAGGGTTACAAGAGCATCAGGCTATAAAACCTTCTTGTCCCAATGCTACACTCAATAAAAAGAGCAGGGAAGGGCAGCATCACTGCAAGTCATGCTATGGCAGCTGGGGCCTTGGAGGCCAGGGAACCTGATCACTCAAAGAGAGTCAGAGCTCTTTGATTTCCCAATGCTTCGACTCTCCATTTGCAAAAGGACATAAATGGAGGAGAAGCATTATCAGCGCTTCCCCACTTTGGCTGTCTGCAGTTGCATACAGTAGAACCACCTGTAAAGAGATCTCTATTGCTAGGGTTGTAGCTAACACTTTGGTTAGCACAAGTTTTTAAGTAAAAGATCTGGCTTAGGATTGACTTGAGCATGGCTTCTGCAATCAAGAAAAGTCATCAGCTCTACTAATCTCTCCAAGGCAAACTGGATGTTGAGTGGCGCAGGGGAGGGAGGCACCAGTGTATCTGATTTACTGTGAGGGGCCACGTTTTGACTGTTCTGTGTTGTGTGTACAGATGGTCTCTCTCCTGTAGTGTACGGTACATTAAGGGAAAGGACATTATGATAAGGTTAGGTAATTGGAGAATATGTGGAAGGGATGATCGTGGCCCCAGTCTCTCTTCTCCCTTTTCTCCTGATCAGTAATTTCTCATACCTGGGTCGAACAAAAATTCCACCAGAAAACATGCCTTTGATTCAGTTGGTCCAATCTTTACTTTAAAACTGAAGACCTCAAAGTTTTGGGGCAAACATACATACTTGCTCTAACCTGGAAGGATGAGCAATGAATAAAGTTTGGAAACTGTTCGTGCAACAGTGATATCAGAGTCCAGTACCAACTCAGCATCTTACCCAGAAAAGAGAAATGGCCAAAGGAGCACAGATCAGGCAACATCTGCACAGGAAAAGAAAGCAGTGAGAACGTCTTAGGATGAGGAACTCCGCTTTGCCAGGATGCTCTTGGGAATGAACCCCTAGAGCTAGTGGCTTCCTTAAGTTCCAAGTTTCCATTGCTGGCCCTGGCGAACAGAAAGCTTGGAAGCAATGCTGTAGGCCAACTCCTTCCTGCTGCCTTGCTCCCTGTTTTGAATTAGACGATGACAGTGCTAGGTTTGTGGACACTAAACATCAACCATGAAGATGCTTTAGTTTCTCCGGAATGTCAAAGAGGGCCAGGGACTGTTTAAACAGGTACTCACAGGGCACTCTTGGGTGTACTGTATCTCCCTCATTCTAAGAACCAAGGTAATTTTTAAAGCTCAGATTGAGGCAACTATCTGTGGCTAAGAAAGAAAGGCCAAGGCTGGTGAGAGGTAAGTAGGTGAAGGATGTGGGAGCTCGGCGCATTCTGAGAAAGCAACGGCTATGACCTCTCAGCCTGAGCAGGCTCTTAGAGAGTTCAGCTCACAGTCTGGGAACATGGACAGCTGAGAGCCCTGAGGTGGGCTGTGAGGCCTAGAAGTGCTAAGTAAGAGCTTCTGGTTAGCATTTTGCACTTCAGACAGAATGAGGCCGCACGGATGAATAAGTCACACCTGGCCGTGCTGCGGCATCAGCTCCACTGCTCCTCGGCTGCCTAGTGACTCTCGGCAAGTAGCCTAACGCGCTCAGTTCTCCATCTAAACAACAAAGTTAGCAGGCGCTCCTCACCCGTGATGGGGCCCGGTTGGCATCATGATACAAACAGACAGTGAAACCATTTCAGCGTACCCTCCTTTGCTTGTGCTTGATAATTTCTGTTTCTCAGATTCTTTCTGTAAACAAAACAAACAAACAAACAAAAGAACAGATGCTGGGTATGAATAGCGATCTTTTAGAGAGTTCTGGAAAAAAATAATAATCCCCCTGTTTCAGCACCTTTCTTTCTCATGGCCGCATTGCTCACTTGGCTGAGTATCTCTGATCCAGGTAACTTTTCTTCTTTTCAACCCCATTCTATCCTTTGTTTAAAAGCTTCTCGCTTCAACTGACCACAGGATTCTAAAAGGAGTCTACAACCCCCCCAACACTGAGTATTAAACTCGAGGTTGTCAGTTGAATTTACTGAGTATTGCTCTGATGATAAAGATTAGCTCAGATAATCCCTGCCAACAAGTCAATTACTAAATCCTGCCCCAATCCAGGGTTGCTTTTCTTTCTTTGAGTCACAAGGAATCATTACATGACAAATAAGAAGTGGAAAGGCCCATCAGACTTATTGCACCAGTAACTGAGTTGTTAATTTGGAAAGTGGCTTTGTATGACCTCTCCCCCTCCAATGAGCTTAGGAGTAGTGACGGGACAATCCTCAGAGCAGAGAAATGTCTGGAGGACAGTGGGTCAGACCTTGACACAAACAGAACTGCTTCTAATGTGCTTCTTACGATATAGTTAGCACTGGGGATACAGTGGATACAGAGTGCGGTGGTAAGAGTCCAGCGAGTAAGGTTTTCTAGATCTGGGTCTATGTCTGAACCCCACAGGATCTCTCTCCACTCAGGTCAGCCCTCTTTGGAAGCAGGGTTTGGAAGAAGATGGCCACCCCACTGAGCCCCTGTAGCCTAAGAGTGTCAAGATAGCCTTCTGTCCAACACCAGAGCAGAGTATGTCAGGCCACTTTCAGCACGACAGTTTGATCTTATCAGGCGGCTGTGGAGGTGAAACACACGTCAATGAGTTCGTGCCTGTTCATCATTGTGGTTGCCCCCAAGAGGAGCCAGCAAAGTAACACTTGAAGCCATTTTTGCAGAGAATTGCAAAAACAGCAGAGGCTTGGAGCCAGTCAGTGGTTCCACTGCAGTTCAAGAAAACACCCACAGAGTGTTAGAGGCAGCTACAGAAACACCACAAAACAGAGCAACACACAAAGACACAGAGACACTCCCCCACAGCAGCTTAAACTGAACGGGCTAGAGCAAGTGCTCCTCTGTCAGGAAAGAGGCAGCGAATTCTTTCAAAAGGAAGGACTAGTGTGTCAACAGGAGTTCTTTTAAGGGGTTTGCCTTCTGCGAAGAATCTTCACAGTTGTTTGCCACCTAGCAGAGGGTCAAAGGACTACAGAGACCCTACAGAGGAACAGCATCCCACCACCTTCTTTGATTGAATAGGGCAGTTTTGAGATGAAATTCAGAGTTCAGAGAATTAAAAATGATTTCTCTCTGAAGAAGCAAAGGAAGTCCTTTGCTTGCCTTCTTCTATGTCTTAATAATTGCTTCCTTTTAGAAAAAAATTACCAAGGAGCTTGAGAAACACCACTTGCTGCCCTTGCAGAGGACTGGAATTTAGTTCAGGGGTCCACTACTGCCTGTAACTCAAGTTCTGTGCAATCTGGTGCCCTCTTTTGACCTTTTTGGATACTCAGACAAAATACACACACACACACACACACACACACACACACACACACACACACACACACATGCACACACACACATGTTTTTATTAAGTTAATAATTTACTTTGCATTCTGATCACAGCTTCCCCTCCTTCTTCTCCTCCCAACCCACCCTCCCTCTCTTTCTCCTCAGAAGAGGGGAGGCCTCCCATGGATATCAACCAGCCTTGGTGTATCAAGGTGAAGTAAGATGGTGCATCTTCATCTACTGAAACTAGACAGGACAGCCCAGTTAGGGAAAAGGGATCTGAAGGCAGGCAATATAGTCAGAGACAGCCCCTGCTGCTCTGCTTTAGGAGCCCCACATGAAGACCCAGCTACACAACTGTCACATATGCGCAGAGGGCCTATGTCTGACCTATGCGTGCTCTGTGATTTGCAGCTCAGTCTCCATGAGCCCATATTGGCCTCTGTTAGTTGATTCTGTAGGGGTTTTTTTTGTGATGTCCTTGACCCCTCTGGCTCCTTCAATTCATCCTCCTCTTCTTCCACAGGATTCCCAAGCTCTACTTAATGTTTGGCTGTGGGTCTTGGCATCAGTTTCCATCAGTTGCTGGGGGAAGCCTCTCTGATGATATATACGCTAGGCTCCTGTCCGCAAGTATAGAAGAATATCATTAATAGTGTCAGGGGTGAGCTTATTCTCATTTCATGGGTCTCAAACTGGGCCAGTCATTGGTTGGCCCTTCCCTCAAACTTTGCTCCATCTATTCCTCCTGTACATCTTGTAGGCAGGACAAATTGTGGGCAAAGGTTCTGTGGCTGGGTTGGTGTCCCAATACCTCTGTTGGAAGTCTTTCCTGGTTACAGGAGACAGCTGGCTCAGGCTCCCTTTCCCCCATTGCTAGGAGTCTCAGCTCACTGGTCATTCATACAACACACACACACACACACACACACACACACACACACATACACAGTTTTAGTCTTACAAAGAAAGAGGAAAGAATAGTTTAAAAATTGCAGATGCATAACTCATCCGGTGTGTGTGTGAGAAAGAACAGACCAAGAAGGCAATGGTGACACCAAGTACCTTAAACATATTGGCCTTGTCAATGGTTTCATTTTGATAGATGAGTTGTGAGTGGATTGACACAAGTCCATGTGGCAGCGGTTTTCTGGAACACAATACGATCTCTTCAACACTCTAAGGTGGCAAGATCATTCATAGACCAGATCACCATTTTCCCTTCCCTTCTTGTTGTTTCCCTCAGTGTCCTCTCTAAGCAGCCCATGAACATGCTGGGCACACTGCTGGCTCTTTCCACATGGCATTCATCAACAAAATGAAGCATGACACCAGAATTATCATTTTAGCAAGGAGATGATAAAAACCCATTTAACCTTTCCACCCTGTGGGCTGGCAACTCCCTCTGTTCCTCATGAGATCCGTGGCTTCTCTCGAAGCCTAGACGTGTACTGTACTGGCCATGCCAAAGTAATAGCTAGTCTGTGCTTTTCATTGTAATAGCTCATTTCTAGCCAATACTGCTGAATCTTCGTACAAATTGAATTTCCCAACCTGAGTTTGAAGGAAGTATCTAGATTGCCTGTACATTCAGATCATGAAGAGAATCAAGGGCCTGGATGAAAGGAGGGGGTGTTCTGAGGACAGATGCAGACTGGTGTCTGCTGTCAGGGCCTTGACATCTCCCAGGGCAGCATTGAGTTCATGCTATTGACTCTTTTTCATCCTGTTAGGAATTAAGCCTGTCACTTTGTGTACTTCCCTGTTGGTATGAAGCCTCCAGGGCCAGAGATGTGTTATTGGTGGCATGCTCACTGGCGAGTGACAACAGCTGTGATACTCGGTGTTTGCTGAGTGGAGTAGGGAGTTCCTGAGGACATAGGTAAGCAAGAGGAAGTTGATGCATAAAGAAACAGGAGCAATTGTTCTTCATGACGTCACTCCTTGACCTGACTCAGATAGAAACCTTACGACAGAGAGAAGGTACCAGAGGCTAAAGAGGCCAAGCTCAATGCCAGATACACAGGTGTCCACTTGGGATGCAATTCTTTTATGAACATTTTCCACATTCACTGACTTATTTCACTCTTCAGGAGAAATTACTCAAAAAGGATGAAGTTTAGCCAAGAGAGGGTATGGGAGACCGAGAGTTCAAAAGAAGGGTTAGCTAAAGTCTGGAATCCTTGAATAAAGAGAGTTGGGATCGACCTGGCCTTAGCCTCAGCAGGCTGTGGGGACTTGTACCAGGTGAACTAAAATATATCATCATTTTGCGTAGTTGGAAGCTTCCCATCTCCTACTGAGATGACATCTCTTTCAGTCCTCTACTTTCAAGCAATTTCCGAGTTGATAATCTCTCAGCATGCTAATGTGGCCTGAACTTCTCCAGGAGCTCCTCCAAATCCATCCTGTCGTTAGGAGCATCCCTTATATAAATAACCCAAGTGTCCTCGATCTATGAAATTTAGAACTAACATGTGGACCAAGATGGAGGAAAATTTGTCTTCTCCAACTGATTTCTCTCAGAATCAACTTGGCTGCCTATGGCAAAGCAGCTTAAGAAACACATCATAATTAGACAGTGTGTGCCATCTTACGAACCTTTGTGTATGTGTGTGCATAGTTTTTTTGTTTGTTTGTTTGTTTTGGATTTTGTTTTGAGACATGGTGTCTTTGCTGAACTTGGCACTTACCAATTTGGCTAGACATATCTTCCAGTAAACCCAAAGAATGCTCCTGCCGCTGCCTCCTCCCACTGTGGGGATTCCTGCAGTATACCCCTGTGTTCAGCTTTCTTACATGGGTTCTGTAGATGGAACTCTGGTCCTCATTTTTGCAGGACAAGCATTTTACCAAACTGAGTCATCTCCCAGCCTTTGTATTTTAGCTTCTGAGTGTAATACCATAGCTTTTGGCAAATTTTGTCTGCCCTAACTCACTTAATTTTCATAATAGTACATTGATGGGAATTATTTTCTCCAAGTTGTGAATAAGGAAGATGAACTGGAAATGTTTAAATTACTTTCCCACGTTCCATGTTTCTCATCTAGTGGAGTCAGAATGTGAATCCAGACGTGACTGTTAGTATGCAGTCTTAGATGTCTGGCAAGGCTTCTATGTAGAACTACAGCCATAGTGTATAAATACAAACTTCAAGAAAAGTTCCACGGCGGTTACAAAATGTTAATCTTAATCGTTGAGCCTGAAGAGCAGTAAACAAACATAACTGGCTTCCCACAAAGAAGGAGGCTCAGGTCAGCACCTCATGGTTGGGAGATAAACACTGCAGAATGGAAACAAAGAACATTGATGAAGCACTTGTGTGAACTCAGGCAAGACATTTCTCCAATTAAGTTATCAAAGCCAAATTCCTGTTATTCCTTTTGGACTGCTTTCTGCTTCTGAGGCAGATATGGATCGGAGGGCCGGCTGGGCCCTATTGTCACGCTGCAGCCTCGCTAGTGTTAGGTCAGCATGTTCGTTCCCCTGCCTCCGCAAAGACTGAGAACCAATTTTGGAATCAGGACAGGAAACACACCCCCCCACACACACACCGTAAACTCATTACTTCTGGAGGAGTCATGGGTGGTGAAGATGTTTCCTGCCATTCTGTACAGAATCGAGAGTCACTGACGCCTTGTTTCATTATCAGTGGAGTAGTTGCCTTGCAGACCTCTGCCCCTTGGAGTGAAAGAGCAGTTAGGACAGAGCCCACTAGCATCACACTGTCACAGTTGCAAGCAAGCAAACCTGTCACCTTCCTGTATTATCTACAAATGGTGTTTGTTTCCTTTGACGTGTATTCTTACACTTGGGGCGGGAGGGATTTCTCGAAAAACAATATTGTTGAATACACCAATTCCCTGCCCCCAGCTACCCTTTCTCTTTCCTTTTCAAGGCTCCAGGAATTGCTAAATGGCATATCCTGGACAACCAGCCCTCTTCAGCTAAAAATACCAGAGGGTGAGCTTATCTTGACCGATGCTTCCTCTCCAGGGGTTTCACAGACATTATCTCATTTATCCTTAAAAACACTCTGCAAGGTAGGATGTTGCCAGAGAGCTGGGTATCAGAGAGGTAAGGAAGCTTGAAGACGAAAGGTCACTGGTGGAGATTCTGTTCTGAAGCCGAGCAGAACAGCTCAGGTGTGGAACGTTCAAACTGTAGCAGCACCCGTTCACCAGGCATCCCCTGCCTGACTCCAGGAACCAGGAGAGCGCTTATAAAACCAATAATATGAAACAAGATTCCTGGCATTTAAGAAACGGCCAGGCTTAAGGGGAACTAGATCCCTGAAGCTACCTTCTCAAGCTACTTTACATCCTGAACAAACTGGAGATCCTCCAGTATTTTGACTATCTCTTCAAAGTGCCCCCTCCCCCTCTACTAACCTCATCGGCTACCAAGGCTTCGCACGTCTCACCTATACAAACTGATGGGAACAACCAGCTTTCCATGTGTCTCAGCAAAATGGAACATATGACCACTCCCTTCTAGAAGTCATACATGCCTTGGTTATATGCACTTCAAAGACGGATTCCATAATGAACAGATGGCATTGGTTTTTGTCGGTCTATACATCGTCCTGTATTTCTTCTCTCAAGACTTGGTCCCATGCTCAAACCTGGGAGTTGTGGAAGCTTCAAGGCCCTCTTAGGTTCACAAGCAAAGGTCACTGAGTTAAATATCGCCTGGATCCCCAGGGATTCATTTTCCCCTCACCCATCTCATGCCAGGGAGACTGAGCTTTGCAGCAGGAACTCATGAGCTCTACCCTCTCTGGCTGCTAGCTAAGTCAGCGGGAGGTTAAGAGGAGACAAGAGAGAGTGTGTGTGTGTTGTAAGTTTTACCTTACTCCTTCCCTGTATTGTATCCGTGGCTGAGTACCAGACACCAGACCAGCTCCATCAAGCATCCCTTCAGACACGGCTCTTTGGCTGGGATATTAGTAAGCATCACTTCCTGATGGCCACCAGCCTAGAATCTTTAAGAAATCCTGCTGCTGATATTGCCAATTCGTTCACGGTCCCCATTTCATTTATTAAAGCCACACACATTCTGTAACTAAGCCCTATATTAAACTTATTACAGTGCCCAGATAGATTGGTTCCCCTTTGTCCTAGTTTGCTTTTCTGATCTTGTAATAACACCATGATCAAATGCATCTTGGGGAAGAAAGAGTTAATTTCATCTTACAAGTTACAATCTGTCTTTTAGGGATGCTCAAAGCAGGAACTTGGAAGTGCAAACAGAACCGGAAGCCATGGAGGAATGCTGCTTACTGGCTTGTTCTCTTGCGCTTGTTCAACTACCTTTCTAATATTGCCCAGACCAACTCGCCTATGAATGGTACCAGTGGGCTGGGCCCTCCTACCTCAATTAACAATCAAGACAATCCACCACAGACAAGGCCATAGGCTGAGAGGATGGTGATTAGTTTCATTTTATGTGCTTGATTGTTTGCATGTATGTGTGAATATATGCATGCATGTATGTATGTATTGCTCCATGTGTATGCCTGGTACCCATAAAGGCCAGAAGATGGCAACGTGTCCTTGGGAACTAGGGTTATTGATGTTGAAAGCCACCATATGAGTGCTGGGAAATGAATCCTAGGTCCCCAGCAAGAGCAGCAAGTGCTCTTTCCCTTCAGCCATCTCCTTAGCCCCTTTTCAGATAACATTAAAATTAAAACCCTCAAAATATGTGGCCTTGGTTACTAAGTAACCTCCAAACATCTTGGCCTGAAGTCTCCGAGCCATTGTTTGTGTTGTCAGTACACCCTGTCTAAAATGTCTAAGTGCATCAATCTTGCACACATCTCTTAAAGTTCCCAGAGATTATCAGCACATCCTTGACTGGTATGCCTGTGTCTGCCAGTCTTCTTGGATTAAGTCTTTTATCTCTGCTTCCAGGATTTCCTCAATAAATATATTGCATGAATGAGTATTGAATAGGACTTTTCATCTTTAAGCTAACACAACTATTTACTTTCACAACTGTTTTTGTTTTTCCAGTTAAGATGAAGTTTGGGATTACCCTAAAGGCGCCCCCATGAGGAAGCCACAGGAATGCAAACAGTTCAGTGAGGGCCTTTTAACTTGGTCACTGCCATTGTCTTTGGTCAGAGTGACAACTGAGCTGGAAAGCAGAGCCTCACAGACCTTGGGTTCAGTTCCTGATTTCTCCACTAGTCCTGTGACTGTGACTCTGGGCAAGTTGTTTCACATTATGTGTCTCAGTTTACCAATTAATAAAATGTGAACAATAAAAACATCCAAGTCACGAGTTTGCTGCAAGGATTAAAAGAGTTAGCACATAGAAACTACCTCTAATGATCTGTAATATACAAGAGGTAAACAAGCAAGTGAGTGAGCCTTCCTTGTTCTTTTTTAATTAATTTATTTATTCACTTTACATCCCCATGGTAGCCACCTCTCTTCTCTTCTGCCCATCCCACTCTCACTCCCTCTTCCTCCTCTTTCTCCTCTCCTCCCCCTCAGAAAAAGGGAACCCCCTACCATCACCAACCCACCCCACCACATCAGGTCACACCAGAACTGCGTGCATCCTCTTCCCTTGTGGCCTGGTGAGGCAGTCCTGTCAGGTGTAAGTGATGGAAAAGCAAGCAACAGAGTCCATGTCAGAGTCAGCCCCCACTCCCCTTACTAGAGGACCCACGTGAATACCAAGGTGTCCATCAGCTACATCTGTGTAGGGGGCCTAGGTCCAGTCCAGGCGTGGTCCTCGGTTGGTGCTTCAGTCTCTATAAGCCCCTCTGAGGCCTGTTTAGTTGGCTCTGTTTCGCTTCTTGTGGAGCTCCTGTCCCCTCCAGGTCCTTCTATTCTTCCCCCGCACTTTTTCAAAAGACTCCCTGTGAACAAGGGAGGAGAGAGATGATGGAGAGAATTGATCAGGCCTGGGAAGATGGGGGGACGGATGACAAAGAGCCAGCAATATCAAGTTAGGATTAAAGTAGAGACAAATTTTAAATTTATATTTTGCTTATTCTACTCACATTGAAATTAAAATGGATATCTTGTAAAGGGTTCTTTTAGTCAGAAATATTAAAATGTGTTCATACGTTGCGTAATGAATAAAAATTCTAAGAAATATGCCGTTATGTGACTTTATCCTTGTGCAAATGTAGAATAAGCTTTCACAAACTACATGGTATAACCTACTAAATACCTATAGATATGATGCACACATGCGTATGTACACACAGCGTGCGCGCACACACGCGCGCACACACACGCACACACACACACACACCTTGCCCCAAGGACTATGATAAACAAGATAACAAATAATTATATCAAACACAAGAGAAACATGATGCCGTAAAGAGTTGCTATAAACCCAAATGTAAAAGACTGTTGCAGGCAGCCGGAACCATTGTTTGACAATAAACATTTTAGTATAGAAGTAGAAGAACACACCTATCATTTCAGAGACATGCATGGTGTGGTAAATTGAATGAGAAACACCCCCTTAGGCCGATGTATTTGAAAGCCTGGTTCCCCGTTGGTATTGCTGTTTAGAGAAGTTGTAGAATTGTATGTGGGAGAGGAGGAGCCTTGCTGGAGGAAGTACATTTTGGGGATAGGCTTGGGAGTTAATCGCCTCACCCTGCTTCCAGTTAACAGTGTCTACTTCATGTTGACAGTTGAGGATGTGATGTCTCAGCTTCCTGCTCCGCTACCTGGGGCTGTGCCTCTCCCACCACTATGGACTCTCTTCCGGAAGTGTAAGCCCAAATAAACCTTTTCTTCTGCAAGTTGACTGGGTCATGGTGTCTTACCACAGCAACGGAAAAGTAACTAACACATGCAAATGTAGCCTCACACCTGAACAACTTTGCTTAGGTTCCTGTCATACACCTGTGCCCAAGGTCACAGCTCCCAGTTGGCTCCTTAAAGAGTCTAAACCTAGAAAGAGAGCGCAAGAGAGCAAGCCTTTTCCTACTCACTCATTCATTATTTACTAAGGTCCAATGCCATCAGCTCTGAAGACATTTGATGGATTAAGGTAAATATACTTATTTCCTCTCACAATAGGATTCTCTACTGTAGAACATCTTTTTTCTAAAGAAGTACTCCTTGCATATATGCAGAAGTACAAATACCCTGGTGCAGTGCAACCCCTTTCTGGCTGTGTAGAACTGTTTTTGGAGCCATGCTGGCAACTGAGACCCCACAGTAAAGGGTGAGACATGGGGTCTGCCTTTGGAAAGCTTGCAGTTTAGATAAATGGATAGCCATGAAATAATTAATTACTCAGCTAATAAGTGTGTGTGTGTGTGTGTGTGTGTGTGATCTAGAATGTATATACAGTATATATAACATTTGATCCAATAGTGCACAATTTCTGCACATGTAGCCAATGCCTTTGTGTTGGAAATTATTCTACTTCATAAATACCTGGGAAGATTAAGCATGATATTTGATGATAACTTTTCCCCTTCATCATTCTTTGATTTCAGTGCAATCACACGTGCTCCAGGGACACATGGAACATATGCTTGATTCCTTAACCCAGCTTGCATGTCAAGATAAAATATGAATAGCCAATATTCCACAGACATGGGCAAAGATGAAAAGGAAGAATTGCTTCATGCCGAACCTCACTGCTCCCAGAAGCTTAGCATTCCCCAGGTACTCATGTGGTGAACCTAGAAGATCTAGGCAATTTATTCACAGAATGAACTAGGGGCTGACCACAAAATACTCCAGACTCATTGGCGAGCTTTACAAATAGCCACTTGCTCCCCTGATTAACCAACATGGAATTTTATGCTGGAGAAGGAACCAGTCATCCCATCTTGATTTATTGCCTCTTTTGTACTCTTCACATGTCTGTGCTTATTTGCAAAGGTACACACATGGCCTATTGATGTAGCTCCCCACAGGCAAATAAGAATGACATTGTACTCTGTTTCTCTGCATCCATTCACCAAACAGGTCCAGGGATATTATACCAAAGCTGGGCACTAGACCATTACTTAGCCTGATCCCTGCAGATCTTCTGTCTTGCTTCCTTTGAGGTTTGCTTGCCTCCAAGGTGAACACAGACAAAGCGTCTTGGCCCAGTAGTCCATTCTCCCCATGGTGTGGAACAGCATCCTCAGAACACTGGACTAGCTTCCGGTAAGTGAGCAACATAGAGACCTTTGACACGTAGGAGCCAGGGAGAGGTTCTTGAGGGAACAATGGCACATACTGTAAACTATTTACACACCCCCACTGCCTTCTGTTGTGACTACTGAGTCACCTGGCAACTTGTATTGTTTAATTTGCAAACCCCCCAGACCTCCCTCAGCAACCCCCTCAACTCCCTGCTCCGTTATTGTCACTGATAGAATCATCCCGGCCACGCCCACTGCCTGCCATCATCATTTCCCCTATTGTTTGCAGGGTTGGCCCTGACCCCTGTATTTATAAAGGCCACTTCCTGCTGCATCATTGTGTGCTCTGTGGCTGTCAGCTCCCCACATTTCCTGACAATGGGGTGTAGGGGGGAGGCTAACAACTCAAGTCCAGCTCCCGACTTCCTCCGTGTCCTGTTTACCATACTCTGCAAGCATCTCTCCAGCCACTCCTCAAGCTGAATCCACCAGCTCTGATTTATCAAGATTTAGCAAGCACTGAAGTGATAGCCAATGTGGCCTGAGTATACTCAAGCAACCCAGAGAACAAAGGGCTTCCATGTGATCGGCTGACCCCCAAAAGGGTGCTTAAGTGTCTGGCTGGACTATGGAGTCTAAGTTAAAGCCAAAGATACCAACTTGGAAAGATAGACAGCATCCTTTCCTTGGTTCTCAGTATACAGAAGGCCTAATGATTGCAATTTCCATGTGACCTCCTAGATTCACAGAGTCTGGCAGCTGGAGGTATGCAATGTCAGAACATTCATAAGTGAGATTAAAAAAAAAAAGCCCAGATGACTATCTGGGAAGGCAAGCATACCCTCTACAGAAGCAAAGCACATGTGTATTTCCTAAAGTGTCTCATTTTCCCTTCCAGCTCTGATTTGCTCTGCGTACAGGATCACTTCCTGTGGGAGCACGGTGCCTCAGCTCTCCCACCTTGATGTGTGGAGAGAGCCGTGACTCTGTCCATCTATTCTATCACCTCTCACTGCTTTCAGACTCAACTTCACGGACGCTCCTTCCACAAACCCACGTACAAGATGATCAAAGAAAGCTCCGAGTGGTGGAGAAACTTCCTCAAAGGCCCGAGACTGCTACGGAGCCCTGTTCCTGACAGCGCTGGAGCCCTTAGCTTTATGCATAGTCTCCTTCTCTTTTAGTTACCAAGGCCTTTTATTTTCTCAGCCAGTACTTTAACGTGTCTTCTGTCCCATTCTCTTCTCTCCCATCACTCATTTTCCTAGGAACACAGTGGAATACAACTATCAAAAGCATGGACCTCGTTTGGAAGGGTACACTGCTGAGTGCTCATGACTCGCATCTAATATGGAGGTTTTTCAAAGTTTGGACCATCTCCCTGGAGATGGTCCTTGTCAAATCAGACACTAGCCCGGGGTGGTGGGGGGGGGGCTGTCAGTGAGGTTCAGTTGTCTCACTAGGGAACTGTGGCTGCTCTGTGTTGTTTCTTACTGCCTCAAGTACACTGTTCTGAGAAGGAGAAAAAGCAGACAGCAGCTGGAGCCACCAGCACATCAGTCAGCATTGCCCTCGTGCCTTCATTTTGCCGTGGCAAACCCACACTTTTCCCTAGCATCTGGGTATCAATGGCCAGGCACCCCATCTCTGAAGCATCAGGTCCTCTCTCTGCCCTGGTGCTTGGGCTCAAAGGCTGAGTACTCTGTGTATTTGGCCTGAGGTGCATGCTCTTCTCAGTGTGACAGTCTCCGCCCTTGCCCTCTCACCCAGCAGGCATCCTGTTTCATCCCACTGCTGCTGCAGACTGCAGAATTCCCAGCAGGTGATGGGCCAGACCCAGGACCAGTGACAGGGTGAGTAATGCACAGGGCAGCCAACAGGTCAAAGGGCAGCTGTTCCTAGGATTGCATCTCTTTAGATGAGGAGGCCCTGGTAACTGTGATCACCCTGTGGAATTAGTCCCCAGAGGTGATGGGCAAGATAAAGCACATTAGCAAAACGTGCCCTCTTTGATTTTATGCTACAGGGGGCAAAACCTTGCCTGCAGGACTTAAATTCTCTCCTCTCTCTCTCTCTCTCTCTCTCTCTCTCTCTCTCTCTCTCTCTCTCTCACACACACACACACACACACACACACACACACACACACACACTATCTCACTCTGTCACTCTCTCTTTCTCTCTTAAAGCTGCCCCTGCTAAACAATCAGTCTTATCAGCACCAAAGGCATCAAATAACTCTAGAATGTACCTTCAAGGACCAGAGAAACCTTCCTTTGATGAATGAGGAGACAGAGTGACACATCTTCCATTATTAGCCACCATAACTGGCACTTAAAATGCCTTTAAATTAGGATGCTAATGGAGATGGAATTGTAACAATGAAAAATTCAGACGTGTATAATAAGAATTGAACAGGCATAATAAACAGAGGTAAGAGCCTGTCAAAGGGGCAGCGAGAAGTGGGTCTTCGATGTGCATACAGCTGTATAACGTGCAGCACGCCTGGAGCAGGAGGTGGGCTTACTTTTTAGGATCAAATCTAGATTGCAGTAGGCTGGAGAGCTACACTAGAGAGCAAAACCTTCACCCAGATCATAAAAACAGTGGTGAGGTGATACAAGAAAGAGGTACTCTGATTCTTGGCGGGAGGAGAATTGAACAGCAATGGCGATGGTGGCATGGAAGTCCAAAGCCCTCCAGACAGATACTTCCATTGCTGTGTATCCAATGGGTACCAGAAAGCGAGTCTGTCACTGTACATAGGGTACACCAGCATTTATGACAATGAGCACTACTAATGAATAGCTGCCTGTCTTGTCCACTGTTGCATTCTGTTGTCACAGTGGTCCACAGGCTGCCACAGTCCCAGCAATTAAATGGGCACTATTCCAACAGAGAGAGAGATGATAAATGCCTCAGACAATTTCAAGGACAGATAAATGCTATATACTGACCCAAGACTTGATTTCAGAAGGGAACCCTCAGTATGACCCACTCCACATGCATTTTATGGTAGAGAAAATGAAAAGACTAGATTCCAGAAAATCTTGAGAGTGGCAGAGAAGAAGAGAAAAAGGAATCTACAAAACATGCTTGACTCTAGCACTTGCTGTGGGCCATTAGTTGTGGGTGCTAGAAAGATGACACCTCTTTTGTACACCTTGGGGTTTTGAGTCTTGAATTGCCTGTTACACATGCATCCACTGCCTACTCAACTTGTATCACCTACATATTCACTTTGCCTCACGTAGGGAATACATCTTCATGAAAGAAAATAAATATATGGCTCCTATGTTTAGTTTAACCATAGAAAAGTAATTAATTAGGTAAATAAACAAAAGAAAATAAAAAAGAAGCGCTCCTTTTGAGTGCCTGCCTGTGTCAGCTGTGCGCTTCGACACAGCATGACAGTAAGTAGCAAATGCCACAATGTTGCCATCATGTGCTGATCAGGTTGGCAGCGAATGGCATCCAATAGCACAGGTGAGTCCGCAGAGGCTTCCGATTGTATAAAGACATAAGAAGCATCTCATCTCTGGGTATACATCTGAAGGAAAGCAGATCCGAATCTCAAGGAGACATCTGCACGTCTATGTTCACTTCAGCATTGTTCGCAGTAACAAGAAGTATAAACAGCCTTGTTGTCTCACAGATAACAGAGGATGCTCCAAGCACTTAAGGGGAAAAGGCAGGAGGATCACTTGAGGCCAGGAAACCAAGACTAGACTAGAAAACACAGCGAGATTCAACTTCAGGAATGAAATTATTGTGTACACACACACACACACACACACACACACACACGAAGGGATGACAGTCAAATTTAGTCATGTAAAAAAAGAAAACCTCCCATTTTTTAAAATTTTATTTTATTAATTTATTCATATTACATCTCAATGGTTATCTCATCCCTTGTATCCTCCCATTCCTCCCTCCCTTCCATTTTTCCCTTACTCCTCTCCCCTATGACTGTGACTGAGGGGGATCTCCTCCCCCTTTATATGCTCATAGGGTACCAAGAAGAGATTTGATACCCTATGAAAACCTCCCATTTTCAACAACCTAGATGAAACAAGGCTATCATGATTAGAAACAGAGAAATACTGCTTGATTTCATTTACATGTAGAATATTAAGAAGATTCAATTTATGGAAACAACAAGTAAAATTAGAATGGTGCCTGCCAATGTCTGAGGGGGACACAGAAATGGACAGACATTGATCAATGTGTATGAGCTTCCAGCTATAAGATAAATGAGCTCTGATTAATCAGACCTACAACATGGTGACATACTGTAATATAGACTTGAAAATGCTTGAGAATTGATCTCTACAAATACAGAAAAATAAAGACAACCATACAAGATGGTAGGTTAATTAGCCAGCTATGCTAATCATCTCTCTCTCTCTCTCTCTCTCTCTCTCTCTCTCTCTCTCTCTCTCTCTCTCTCTCTCAAAGATTTAGAAATTCTTTGTTAGATAAGCACATAGTCTTGTAAAGTGAAAACTGCTTTAAAAAGTAGCATTTAGTCTCACTATTTAAAAGCCTCCAAATCCGTACACTGGATAACTTACACACTGAGGGCAGAAGCTACATGCCCAGTGAATATCTTTGATGAGTTCCTTGGGCCCTGGCTGTGTTGCCTGAAATGTGGCCCAACACCTTCCTTTGGTTAGTTGTTTAATGTAAAAGTCACTTCAAAACCAGTGTGAGTCTACCTATGGTCCTGAATTATACATGGCAGGGGCCCAGGCAATCCCCCAGCTCACACCTGCTTTGGCTGACTTCTACATTTTATCCCCATATGGAGTTTTAGGAGCATGGCAACCCTTATCAAGAATTCATTTATTTTACTTTTGAAAACAAAGAGACTCTCCCCCAAAGCACTGAGAAGAATGTGAGATGGGGAAGAGACTGCTGGGAAAGAAACAACAACCCCCCCCTTCCCTCCCCCCCCCCCACTCCGAGAAGTGAGAGAAGGAAGGATGTGGGAAGCCAACCCAGCTGAATTCTGTTCCCTTTCAACCTGGGGCTGCCTCCCTGAGCCCAGGGCTGTAGGTAGTCCAGCAGGGATCAATGGGAGCATTTCCATATCAAAGACACAGATTGCAGAGGTCCCCGAGGGAAGAAGATCTAAGCAACTGAAGTTGGGAGCTTTGGCACATGTTTAGAAATAGCTTTAAGATCTTCTGGCAGATCAGGCCTCATTTTTCTCCTGTCCAGTCATCTACTGGCCTGTTCATCAACCACTTCTGTAGGATTTCATTCTTCTCCTTTAACTCGCACACCCATCCCCCTCCCTGTGTGTGCCTGGGGCATGGGTGGTGATGCATTGGTGTGGTGGTGGTACATGGTGCTGGTATTGTGTGTGCCTGGGGCATGGGTGGTGATGCATTGGTGTGGTGGTGATGCATTGGTGTGGTGGTGATGCATTGGTGTGGTGGTGATGCATTGGTGTGGTGGTGGTACAGGTGCTGGTATTGTGGGCTCACAGTAGTGGTGTGTGCAGGTGAAAAGCATCTGGGAAGACAGTCTTGTCTCATCCTTCAGATCCTCTAAAGAAACCAGCTGTTTCTAGGGCTCCCGGAGGAGGGCACTTGTCTTCTGAGGTACTTACACACAGGAAATAATGATATAAATAGAGGCGGGGCTTGCCTCCTGAACCTTCCGAAGACTTCCCTTCCCTCCTTCTAAGCTGACACCATACACCCATATACCCCAGGAATCATAAAAGCTGGAGCACTAGGCAGGAGCCCCGGCATCTAAAGAAGCAAAGCAGCACCCCCTTTTGTTTGTTTGTTTGTTTTTTATTTTTGTTCTTTTTTTTTTTTGAGACAGGGTTTCGTTGTGTAACAGCCCTGGCTGTCCTGGACTCACTTGTCCCAGGCTAGCCTCGAATTTACAGAAATCCGCCAGCCTCTGCCTTCTGAGCTCTGCGATTAAAAGCATGTAGAGCCACCATGCCTGGCCCAGCAGACACTTTTTTTTTTTTTTGACAAGGAAGACGTTCTGAGTGTTCAAGTGTGAGATGAGAGAGCCAGGCTTGGCCTTCGGGACAGGCCTGGTCCAACAAATGGCTTTGCCTTGTGGGAGACACAACAATACACTTTTCAATCAAGCTGCCTGGGTGGAGCACACCACCAGCTTCAGGAAGTCCCCTGTCCAGAGCTATTCATTAGCTGGAGCTGTGCAAATAATTTGCTTTCCATTTGCCCCATAACCTCTCTAGGCTTCGAGCCCAGCCAGGGGCTGCAGGAGGGACATTCAGAGGCACTCTGACAGCTCAGACATTGCCATAGCAACAGAAGGCTTTATTTATTGTACTGAAAAGAACAAAACAACCACCAGCTGTCTTTTAGACAATAGGGTCACGTCACTGGCACCCTCTGTGCCTCAGGTGACAAATCCATTCCCAGTTCTCTTTCTTCAGCCTCCCCACACAGCCTTCTGGAGAAGGTAGCCCTGCAGGTTGCCCAGGTCAGGCCTTCTGAGTGAGAATGTAGCTCTACAGCTGTCTCTGCAGATGTTTCCTGGACCCAGCCCAGGGTTTGGCAGTGGGAGACCAGGAGGAACAGTAGACAGCCAGAGGTGAGCTTTCAGAAGCCCCTCT
Organism: Acomys minous; assembly: GCF_964271855.1. Lineage (NCBI taxonomy): Eukaryota > Metazoa > Chordata > Mammalia > Rodentia > Muridae > Acomys > Acomys minous. The sequence continues at coordinate 94,674,584 of NC_140494.1, read as the reverse complement.
GGTAGAATGGCAGCCAAGCCCTTTGAAGGAGGTACGTTGGAATGCAGGGTTCTAAAAGACGGCTCTTGTTCTGGTGCCAGAAAGAACATAGAGGTGAAAAAGGACAGTGGACATCACAAAGAGCATCATGGTGATGGCTGAGGAGAAACTGAGAAAGACAAAATATAACACGTCTTCTTCTTTGGTTCACCACTCAGGACCCAGCTGAACGCCTACCTTCCCAGGAGGCATCTTCCAGTTACCCCAGTTTGTGCAAAACTCCCCTCCTTAAAGTAATGTCTAACAGTCAAATCAGAGGGGTTACAAATGCTTATCATATCTCTACACCAAGTCAGGCACTATTCCAACCACTCTGTATATTAGTGCAGTCACGTCAGAACAACTCTAAGAAAGTCTTGTAAAAATCTTTGTTTCCTGGGTAATGATAGGACATTAAGTAAGGCAAAACCTATATTTAAACCTCAAATGTTTGGACTGGGAAGTTATTTATTATCTTGTTACGTTCCACTTATCCTCTGTTAATTGATTAAACGATTAACTAATCTTTTTTTCCTAAATTGACCAAATATTCTGGAAAAGTACTTCAGGTGTGAACAGAAACCACAAGCCACCTGAAAAATGGACCCAACGTCTTTACAAGCTGCAAGTGCATACACTATGTCGCCTGTGAGGAAGATAGGGGTTTGTTCCCTAAGTAAGGGGAGCTGTAGGAGGTCTATCATGGGCTTCTGTGAAGAAGGTGATATTTCCGTTAGACTTTAGAGGAAATAAAACCAAAGTGGCTTCAACATAGGCTAGCATATTTACACAGGGAGATTTCAAGGGTTGGTGATTGTGATGAATATGTACATGTGGAATCCCACAAAATATGAACAAAAGTGGTAGACTAAAGCCAGAAAATGAAGATTATTTGGTTTATGGTTAACCGGAGGATAAAAGGGACTCAGGAGCGCTATTTCAGTAATGTAACAAGACAAGAAATCATCCTTCAATGTATGTTATGGTTACCAGGAAAGAGAGAGAAGAAATAGGGTGTACGGGCACCAGTCACAGAGCAGGGAAGAGGTAACGAGTTCAGCTAGAGTGCTATGCCACTGTTGTGGAGCACTCAAGACGACAGCGGATGCTGAAGCATGAACAGTCTGGATAGTCTATAGGAATCCATGGAGGAAGTGGGCCAGCCACAGCCCGGAGAGATGGAAGCCACAGTGTGTGAACAAGCTGGGAGAATGGAAGGAAGACTTACTGGATAGTTCCAAGGCTGAGCTTGAGATGTATCTGACATACATGTAAAGGCAAGTGTTGCTGGGACCTAGGCCCAGGTCCCTTGGGGGCGGGGGCAAGCTGGTGTAGAGTCAAGGGCACAGACTCTGGGAGTCAGGCAAGTGGCAGAAGCAGACTCCTTTATTGCTGAAATAGGGCACGCCTTTATACTCCTTCCCAGTGTCCCATTGGCTCCCAAACTGCTGCAACCTGCTGCTGTGGTTCCTCCTCCTTGGTTCCCATAGTGAGGTCACCAGTCCCTGAGCAGTCAGTCTCTGGCCATGCCCAGGCATATCCAGGCAGGTCTTGGCCTGACTCTACATGAAGGCCCCTTTCTGCCAGGTGGGCCTTGTGCCTATTCAAGGCACATCTCCTTCCTTCTACAGCCAAGCATTGAGAACTTCCAGATAGAGTTTAGCAGTTTTCGAATATCACACAGGAGATTTTAAGACTCATTTGTCCAGTTGTTTGGGGGTTAAGATGTTTGTAGGTCTAGATTAGATGTTTTAAGTTCATAATGATGAGATTTGACAGATACTGATTTACATTCAGAATTTTAACTTTTTTTTTTTTCGAGACAGGGTTTCTCTGTGTAGCCTTGGCCATCCTGGACTCACTTTGTAGACCAGGCTGGCCTCGAACTCACAGCGATCCACCTGCCTCTGCCTCCCAAGTGCTGGGATTAAAGGCGTGCACCACCACGCCCGGCTTTACATTCAGAATTTTAGACACACCAAGATAGGAAAGATGTTTTCTTCAAGGTTGCCAAATACAAATAGCCAAAACACTATGAGTGTAACATTTTTATAGTTCCTGGTTGTTTCGTGGTTCTTCTTGCTGTAGGCAGTTTATTGTATACATGTTTAATAATATAAATGTACATGTAAAAAATAAAAATAATAAAATGACAAAAAAAGATGTAGACGTGGGCTTCTCCGAATGTATCGTATATCTCTGGCTTGCATACAGTGTCTTGAATTACAGCCTGATCCAGAGTGGGAATACAATAAATATTATGGAAGGAATAAAATCTTGTATATTCAGGAAAGGTTAGGAAAATAGTTCACTTGGACAGTTGCTTCAACTCTAAATTCTACCTTGTACAATATGTAAGGGATACACTGTAGCAATACGTCTTTCTCAAGAAGTGTGGGAGGTGTGTCAAAAGTAGAATTTGAATCCTCCCATATAATGGTACCTTTGACATTCATGATCACGGAAACTTCCAGGCCCCGCAGATACAGAATTGAATATTGAATGCGTTCATGTATGTTTCTCTCCCACTGGCAATTCTCGGCTCTAAAATGGCATGCATCTGAAAACAGTGGACAAAAGCCCGGTGAGAGAACTCTATGGGTAAGGTACCTGCCACCAAACCACGTAACATAAGTTGAATCCCTAGAAGAGAAATGACTGCTGCAAGCTGATCTCTGACCTCCACGGGCAGGCAATTGCTTGCCTATTCACATCTAAACACACATGTAGTAAATAATACAGAAATAATTTTAATAAGTTTAAGGTAGAAATATTGGCCTTTTCATTATACTCACATCTTATTTATACATGAGGACAGGCCTGTCATTTCCAACATTTCAAGGAGACGCTTTTTTTTTAATTTTTTTATTTTATTTTATTTTTTCCGCTTTTTTTCGCTTTTTTTAAAAACAGGCTCTCACTGGGTATCTCTGGATGACACATAACCCATGATAAGGAATAAGATGGCCTCGAAGTCACCAAGATCTGCCTGCCTCAGACTCCAAAGCCTTAAAGTAAGTTAGAAAGCGCAGAGCACTGTGCCTGGCTCAAGGAAACATCTTTTGAAACTCTTGGCCAGATAATATTTGGATGTTGTGCTAAATGACATAATTGTAAGAATATATGTTGAATGTTATAAAACAACTTTTTTTTTTAATCTCAGGAATCACTTTGGAGAATTGCTTAGGTCTGCTATGGATGAGAGAGAGAGAAGATTCCCAAGATATGTTCCAAATTGCATTCCCCAAGTCACTGCTACTAAATAGGAATTCAATGCACACACATCCCATACAGGCAAATGTTCAGCCCTGGCCAAGAGCAGGCGCTGGGCAGTGGAATAATTTCTTTTTAGTTTTCAGGTCAGCTCTGTAAGATCTATGTGGGGCAATGAGATGAGTGTGCAGTGGTTTTGCGCTGGCGGTTCTGTGTAGATTGGAGGACGGCTGAAGAGATAAACAAAGAGGCAAACAGGGTGTTACCACAGATACCTGCAGTTGTTTCTTCTCATCAAAAAGACGCACCACATACTGGCTCTTTTGATCTCTCTCTGGTCCCTCTCAAAGGCTCCGATGTGCACTTTTACCTAATTCTCAAATCAGGATTCTGAAGCTTCATTTTTTTTTTTCCAAAAAGAAATTCAGTTTGGCATTTGATTTCATCTTTGCTACCGTTTTTTGATACTGTCTTTATGTCTCCCATTCCCCTGCTTCGTGTGTGATGAAATTGTTTTATCTCCGACTTAACTAATAGGGGAAATGTTGAAATTTACTGTTTCTGGAGAATGTGGTGCTCAGATATAGATTAACTTCTTCGCCTTTAGTTTTCAGACCCAAAGTCAGATCAAAGACCTAGAATAAGATCATGCCGCGGAGAAGGATTTGTGACAGGAAGGGTAATCTATGACCACCTCATGCTAGGAGTATAGACTGTGGGGAAAAAAAGAGTCACCTTTTCTCCTTATTCTCCTCAGTGTGGCTAAGTCACCAAGTCAAAGGGTAAGAGATGACAAGGAGAAGCTTCAAAATAGGAATTAGTATTATCGTATTTTCACAAATGCAGACGGGAAGCCAAAGAGAATTCAGAAATGTGCTCCCCAGTCCACACATCTGTTTCATAAGGATGACCCCGGCACCTCACGCCCACACTCTGCAAACCCACTCTTTTCCACTAGATGCAACAAACTCATCAAACCAGTAACATAGATTCATCCTGAAATCTTTTGGCCCTGGCTATTATTCCTCATATCTAATCAATTTCATCAAAGGACTCATGTTCGGCTTTAAGTCTGCTCTAGAAATCAAACATAAACATGTATCATAAGAAAATGAATAACACCAAGTGGAAACTATGACGCTGATGTTTTTGATACATATTTAGACTGCGAATACCATTATATGATCACAATAAGTAATCATATGCTACAACTAAGGAACCATTTTCATTAATGATACCCATGTCTGTGAGTAAAGAAAACAAAATTTGCTCTTCCAGGAGGAGATTAGAAATCATTTTAATTTGCATTTTATGTTGGATACTCGGGTTCAAGCCAGACTTTAAAGTGAAAGATCTCTGTAATCAAGTCACAGAAGTTGGAGCTCCCATTCAGTTTACCCTAAACGAAGAGAACCTCAAATTTCTGCATAGTTCTCCAAGGCTGGAGGATATAAGAAATATTAACAGAATAACATAGCTCCTCTATGGCCTGTTCCCAGAGCTACACTGAGACCCGCTGTCGAGTTGCTTCCAAGGTAGGAAGAGCAACTCTGTGCGAGAATCCCCAAACTGGTTCACCATAAACTTCTAGTTCAGAGAGAGAATAGGCAAACATACTCTCACCTGAGAAGAACTCTCACAATCACTTTGGAGCAGTGAGTTGAGGAGCTCCTCTTAGGCAGCCAAACTGCCAACATGAACAGTGTTCTCCATGCTGAAGCAGATTCTAGGATCACAGAATGTCCAGCCTTTATAAGCCAATGTTTGTTTACTCTCCAACGAAAACACACCCTGCTGCTGTCTCAGAATTCTTATTGCAAGAACAATTCCTCATTCACAGTTCATTAATGACAGAACTGCAGCTGAATGTGATAGCATTCATGTACCTCTACCTCTACCTCTACATCTACATCTACGGTCCTGGGGTCTAGACCTAAGAAGCAGGCTCGCCTCAACATGTGTTGGCTCCATTCAATGAAAGAGGTAGGATAGGTCACCTAAGCACCAATTTTGAAATTTTCAAGAACTACTGTATATAATATCCCCTCAGGGCTACTGGGGAGAAGACGGTGTTACAATCAGTGACTATATAGCTTGTCTATCTTAAGAGCAATGCACAGATATAATCACACATACAGGTATGTTCAGAAGAGCTGAGCATTCTTCCCTGGAGTGTGCACAAATCCTCCATCAAATCTGAAGGACACTCTGAGATAGTGCAAACAGGTCTTATTCTAAATCTTACAGTGTTGGGATTTCTGCTTTGCCAGTATTTTAGATTATTGCTCCTTCCATACTCACTTTTTTCTATAGATAGATAGATAGATAGATAGATAGATAGATAGATAGATAGATAAGAACTGAACTACTTGATTTTCAACTCGTCTCCTCTCCTCCAGATCCTCCTCTGATCCTTTCATCATCAGGAGGCTCTGACTGCAATCTAAGTGGCATTAGCAGTTAGTTACTCTTTATTTATTCATTCATCCATGGCATTCTTTCAGTGACATTTTGTCAAATGCAAGGCACCAGAATATGAAGAACTGACGTGGACTGAATTTCCTGAGTGGCCATCCCTTGCTTTCCATATATGCTATTTTCTGCACCTCTCAGCAATGTTGTGAGTTCCAAATGAGAAGAAGGTACATTTGCAATCTGCTATTGAGTATAAAATAACCTAGAGAAATGGTTCATTTAACATACTAGGTGCGTAAAAGGATGGTGATGGTCTTAACTAATATGCTAACCTCCGATCAATTAATCCAAAGTGCTTTGCTTAAAAAAAATTCTGCACTGTTTTCAGGCATTATAGAACCCAAACTGACTTGTGCTTCACAATCCTCTACCTGAGCCTCCCCAGCACTAGGATCACAGGGATGTGCCACCATGCCTGGCAATTCTGCACATTTACCTGAATAGAATCCTTTATAGATGATTCTATTGAAATACTTACTTTGATAATCACAGAAACCTTATTGAGATTCAGGCCCAGCCCTGAAAATGAGGCAGGAAAGTAAGAGCTAGTGCTATGTTCTCATTAACTACTGCCAACTAAAACCTTAGCAGAATTTTCACAGGCCAGATATCAACCACTCAGTTCTTGCAAGGTGCCAATCATCCACCAGGTGATGTTTCTTGACATTTATCTTCAAATACTTACGATAACTTTTCCCACCTGCGTTCCCATTTGACACAGGGCAAAAGAAACAAAATAAGGCACAGTTAAGTCACACACATGAAGTCACATGGCTAATGAGTGACCAGAGTGAAACTCAAACACGGTATTTCAGGAGGCAAAGTCCAAGCTCTTCCCACAGGTGACAGGGGAATTCTAGGAGTCTACAGAAGCAACCATGGATCCAGGTCACATCAAGCAATTCAACTTCCAGTAATCCTGAATAATTAGCCCAACTTGTGACACCTGGAAAGTCTGAGCCCGTAAAGTTGGCAGAACAAACACATTTAGAAATACCTGCATCAAATACTTTGAAGGGTAGATGCCAGGCTTGTCAAAGCCTGCCACAGCCCTGCAGAAAAAGCATGGCTCACTAGCGGGCAATGATGGGTCTCCTTTCATGAATGCATCGCACACCTACTATGCTGCCAAACTCTTCAGAAAAGTGATACCACCACAAGGCTACAACTTTCCTAACCATGCTTGTCAGCATGATTCAGTTTTGCTGAAGGAAGAAACAATCCCTCAGAAACTCAATAGCAAACCAAAACTCATTGGATAGAGCAAGCTCTGCAAAGGGTCCAGCAACTCCAGGACAAGTTCTTCTGGGAAAGAGATCTTCTACAGCAGACCTTGCTTGGTTGTCAGAGCAACAGAAAGAATCATGGTGACACGTGAGCTCTCTGTAGAATTTCAACCTAGAAGAATGTACACCATTCCCTCTCCTCTCCTGTTAGTAAAAAGGTGTCACATATCCTTCTCATCCCAGGAGGCTGTGAAACCCATGGGTGTCTGAAGAGATGCACATAGCTTTGTTATACTACTTTTTTTTTATTATGTTTTAATTTTCCCTTCAGGGTCGTTCTTTGCCTCTCTCCATCCTAATCCATGCCCTAGAAAGTAGAACCTGCATCCGATGTTCACGTGACCTTGGGCTTCCTATGCCCTGGACTTCCTTGTTGTCCCTCTTCTGAGGGGAGAGGCAGTAGGAGAAGATCACCCAGTCAAGATATGGCTCCAGTTTATTCCTATTATCACCACAAATGGGGCCAGGACTCCTCCATTGCCCATTTCCATTCTGTCTTTGTGGGTTCTCAAATTTCATCACTTCAGGGATCCCAACAAGCTATTCTTAAGATGATGGAAGTACCACACAAATTTTTGTGGCGTTCCTCAACTTTACCCACATCTTGGTAAATAGTCTCAACTAAACCCTTCTTTGATTACCCAACCAAGTGTCCTCCTGCGATCCTGATCTAGACAAAGGACACTGTGAATCTGCAAGACAGATTATGAGGATAAGGGTTCACCCATAGGTCACAATTTAAAAATGTGTCAATTTTTAGGAAATCCTAATTTTAATAAACTTATCAGCTAGTGTCTTTATTTGTTTTTCTTTTTGTTTCATCATGAGCATCTTCTTCTGAGATAGTTTCTTTTCTGATAGAATCCTCTCATTATCATAGAAAACTACCCAGAAGTATCCTAGCCCAAAATTTATCCCTTTCCAGAACTCTAGCAGTTTTGGCTCATTCAAGACATACTGCTACCCATCTTCCATGTTTCACAGGGGGCAAACTAGGCCAATTTGTATATGAACTTTAAATGAAACATAGCCACACTCATTCTCTTATGTATGATATTTGGCTAGTTTCGTACTAAACAGCAGAAGTGAGTGGTGAAGACAGAGACACCAGAACCTACAAAGCTAAAATATTCATTATTTGATCCTTCTCAGAAGAAGTGTATTGTTTAGCAGCCACACTACAGGATCACCTCAAACAGTCAAATACCACTTTATTTAAGGCTAAGAATGAGAGCTGCCCCCGGCTCTACAGTTACATATAAAATACTGATTCTCACATGGACTAGAATCCTACCCTTGCTGTCAAAAGTTCGACTTTTGCATTTGACTGAGGTAGCATTTATGATGCCTTATAACAGACTTATTTGTATTTATTTCTCTGTATTAGATTTGAGAGAGACCTGAAGATAAGCATTACAGTTTATCTTCAGATCTCCATTTATACCCACAAAGTGCCTGACATACCACTGAACGAGTGAATGTCCACAGCACTAGGAATCAGCAGTTACTCTTATAATCAGGAAATGGCATGATAACGGGGACTTACAAGAACTTGGGAGGCAGAGGAAGGTGGATCGCTGTGAGTTCGAGGCCATCCTGGTCTACAAAGTGAGTTCAGGACAGTCACGGCTACACAGAGAAACCCAGTCTCGAGAAAACAAAACAAAGCAAACAAACAAACACAAAAAACAAAACAAAACAAAAAAGAAATCTAAAAAGAAGGAAGATGAAAGAGTTAAAAAATATCATTCTTAAAGACCCACAAGTGTGCATATCTGAGGACAGATAACTAGCGTTTCCAATTTATAGCAAGAAGGCAACAGGAGCCCAAGTGAAACAGCTCGAGCCGACTTCAGAACTCACACATTGACGTAAAGGGGTTTTGTGAGCTAAAATTAGCCAGTTAAATGCCAGTAGGTGGCTTTGTGGGATGCCCCAATCTCCTTTAGTATATATCACTTCAAAAATACTTCGCAGCCCCACAATTAACAGCACTAATTTCTGTCTTTCATAGCCAGATTTCCTGTGTTTTATGATATACATTCAGATCTCATGCTTTCAAATCCCAGGATGACCTTATGGATTAAGTACAGTTTTGTATTAATATTAAAACATCAATAGAGAGGCCACAAAATAAGTACTCAGTAGCGTTACCACTAAAAAGAGATGAACAGAAAGAGAGAAGAGGGCGGGGGTTGGCGGGGGGGGGGGGAGGGGGGGGGGGAAGAGTCGGTTGCCTGTATGTGGAAACTGAAACTGGAAAGCTCACTGGTCTAGCGAGCGAGGGGATTCTTGAAAACTAGAACTAGGCAACCAAGTAATAGCTGCTTTGAGGATCTGTAAGCCCATATCTACCGTAAATACCCTGAGCAGAAGGGTAGGTAGAGTAAGGAAAGGGGATTACAGGCTTCTATAATCCCTGATGAACTATTATTCTAGGTAATTTCCCCCAGAAAACACTGCAATGCTTTATTTCCAGGTCTTCTACTCCTTGTCAAGTGTGTTTCTCTGCCATGTGGAAAACAAAGGACCATGGATTTCTTTTTTGCTTTGTTTTTGTGGGTTGTGTGTGTGTGTGTGTGTGTGTGTGTGTGTGTGTGTGTGTGTGTTATTATTTTTGTTTTGGCTGTACTAGACTTGCTTTGTGAACCAGGCTGGTCTCGAACTCACAGAGATCCACCTGCCTCTGCCTTCCCAAATGCTGGGATCACAGTCATGTACCACCACGCTCAGCCATAGATGTATTCTAACAAATAAGGTTTGTGAGAAAAACAAGATGGAGTTAGTTTGTTCTGGGAAAATACAAGCTCTGCAACAGAACACTGGGATTTTCTAGGTAGCAGGCTTATCATTGCTGAGAATTATGAGAAATCTGTTTGATGGACAAAGCAGAAACTTGCAGGAGGCTTGAGCTGCCTGGGAAATGTAAAGGCCCCTCACACCTCAAGCTGTTTTTCTCTGGAGGCCACACCTTCAAAGGCTGGCTCCTCACCATTCTGAGAAGGCCGTGTTTGCTAACAATCACCGAAGTCCCAGAGCCTTGGAACTGACACCATTAAATGGAAGTGGTGAAAACATTCTTTTAAAAGTACCTCGCTTTGCAGATGAGGAAACCGGACACTAGAGGAAAACAACGTAGGCTCACACAGCTGTGGAGTGGTGGGTGCACATAAGCCTGAACATGTCTTTGCTTTGTTTTGTTAGTACATTCCTACAGTGGCTGCAGATTGGCCCTCCACTCTTTCTGATGGCAGCTCTATAGAGTGTCATGGCAGTAAGGTGAGGTAGATGGGGCACATCGCAGCCTGAACACACCAGTTCACCCCATCGGGCTCCTAAATTCTGGTAGAAGAATACAAACAATGTGACCGTTTATCCGCTTGTGTGTGTGTGTGTTTTTTTAACAACTTGCCTTTGTTTAGTTACTAATAAAAATTGTCTCCCGCACATGTACACAGAGGCTGCAGTAGAAATCAAATCTAATCATATATTGGATTAACTTAACAATTTCAAAACTGAACTAATAAGGAACAAGTGTCCATATTCTGTAGATAGAATTAAACTAAAGGGGAAGAATTATGCTAGCCCTGGTGATGCCGGCCTCTGTTTCTATCTACTCAAGAAACTGAGGGAGGAGCATCACAAATTCAAGGGCCACTAAAGCTTATAGTAAATGACCAGTTCGTTGGTCTGATAACTCTCCCTTAATTACAATTATATATTAAGTTATGGTCTTAAAAGAGTAATTTTTTAAAATCTCTTCCTAGTGCTATTACAAAGATAGGAATGATAAAGTAAACGTGAAGCCATGCAGTATGTTAGCTACGTGCACTAAATCAGCCAAATCTTCGGTCTGCTGCAGGTGCAAGGCAGGGCTCCATCACCCATACTAACCGTCAACATGCCTGTACAGCAGCTACAATGTTGAGCTGAATATAGCTTAGAAACCCCACAGCAGCCTCCTTACTGTCTAAGAAACTCAGATTTGGAGATTCAAAATAACTTCAGAAAAAAATCATCCAGCTGGTTGGTAAAGATGGGACACTGGTCCACCAGTGACCTGAATCACAGCCACCTCTTTTTTTCTATCCCTGAGTTTACCATAACAAGTACAGTCTCTCCTAAACTTACTGATCGGGTGCTCCCCCTCCCCCAAACTTCCAAGACCCTCACTAGATGAATGAACTTGCCGCCAGGAAGGAACCTAGACATGTAAAAATTTACAGGTAAATATCTATTCACTATCCACAACTAGAGGTTAAAAACAGGACCAATAATGAAGCCACACAATTATATTAATGTACTGCAACAAAAAAGCTATTTTAAATTCAGAACTGCATTTTCCAGAATTTTCCACTTAATGTTTTAAAATCATGATTGGCCGTGGTCACTGAAACCCTGGACAGTAAAAACAGACAAGGAGAACCGTTGCACGTGAGGATGAATGGGGATATTTCCTATCATGAGGGACATGGACTATAAACCCTTCCCCACTAGGCCTGCGCCGTACCTCTCTTTAGTCCACACTGAGTGACATTTCACTGATACGGCCATTCTTTTATCCATCATCCACAGGATCACATTTATTCTAAGATTGACTCATTTGGTCTACTAACTTCTAGGAACTGGATCAGCTGATGACACTTCCTGTTCCCTTCAGTCTTTCAGCCTGTTAAGAGAAGACATTCAGGTCACATTCTGAGCCATGGGAGGCCAAGATGACATTAATTTGGACCAAGCTGACAAGAAAAGTAGAAGAAAACATCGGGAGGAATCAGCCAGACTTTGGCTTGTCCTTTCCTCCCACCGGCTTTTCTGAGCTGTCACGCTCAGCCTTCAGACACTAATGAATCCAGAGTCATTTCCTTACCTGCCACTTTTCTACCTACGTTTAAACAAAGTGTAGAAAGGCATCAGTAAGTTGTGTTGTATTCATTTATCCGATCCTTTGTAAAGTTTCTAGCCTAAGGCTGCAGTCCCATTCCTTCCTTTCAGCTGAGTCTCTTGTCTACTCATCTCTATGCCCCTTTGTAACTGCACTCCAAACTCAGTCTTATCTCCTGGCTCAGTAAGGAGATGTGAATTCTCACTTGAGTTAGTCAACAACAGCTCTGTGGGCGGAGCCTAAAGCTCTGCCTAAATCTATCCAGCAGAAATGAGGGTTATCTACAGAGCTCGCCATGTCCCTACCCATCCGAAGAGTCCACCCAGCCTTCCCTATGCCCAGAAAGCCAAAGTTATAGAACAATTAGCTAGTTCAGAGCCCTCTCCACAAGAACGCATTTAATCTCAGAACCCAAGAAGCGGCAGCTATCTGTAGCAGCAGGAACCTGGAAACATCTGGCTTGCATCTCAAGCTGCCAATCTTTCTAACTTATTAATAACAGAAAGGGCTGGCCAAAAACTGCATAAAAGGTTATCAGCAGCTCTTCTTTCCTCCCGAGCATCTTTGCAATGGCCTTGATTGATGCCAGATTGCCTGGCAAGGAACACAACGGCTATTTTTAGTTTGCCTTCTATCTGAAGGACTTTTATTTCTGCTTGTGAACCTTTATAAATATTTAAAAGAGAGAAAAGGCATGAATGGAAGAACATGTGGCCTCACGGGTACCCATCAAGGGTTCTGTAGAAATTGTCAGTGTGTGTGTGTGTGTGTGTGTGTGTGTGTGTGTGTGTGTGTGTGTGTAGCTGGAGTGTTGTCTGGAGTTACAGGACTGCACGTGAATGGATAGAGAAAACATGCAGAGCCTTGGAGAGAACTTCAAAGCCTAAGAGAAACCAAGACTAATAAAGTACAAACTCGAGAGTCTTTATCCAACTTCCTCACTACAATCAGCCTCTTTGCTCCACACGTCGGCCAGCCATCCTTACCTCCTCCCTCTTGAAGAGTGTTTCTATTTCTAGTGAGTGGAGGCATTTGGGTGAAAGTCTTAGGTCTTCAGATGTCAATAATTTCCTTTAATCAGAGACAAGAAGGCATTTGCCTCCTCTTAGAATGCCCACAAACACAACGAAGGTGGGACTGATGCCCAAAGCTACATGTATTTTGGGTAGAATCACTCTGCACTCTTATGATTTTCACCCAAAGTTCTTCCTTCATTTCAGAAGAATCTGCAATGTCTTCCCTTTTGTTTTCTCATATAGCACATTAAAAAGTCAATTCAGCAAGCGTTTCCTGAGTCTGTTACCCTAAATACCAATCCTGGCCCATGGGAGGAAAGGAGATCTGGAGAGGATTGTATTCTGTAGTACAAGAGTGGCATTCTCTCTGGGTCTCTCAGCACTACTTCAAAAGGCTGAAGCTCTTTTCCAGAGAGAGGAGTTTGTTTGTTCCTTTCCTGCCTTTGGGGAAAGAGTCTTAATGGATTTGGATTTTTGTTGAAATTTCACCCATCTTATCTCTCAGCAAAACTGCTAATTACGTGTATATTGAGCAACTGCTAAACTAGTTCTCGAGAGTGCTTCCAAAGAACCACAGCCAGGGTGCCTGCTGTTGCAGAATTTACAATCCAGCTAGGAACTACAGGCAAAGAAAAAAATATTTGTCAACCTAATAGGCCTGCCAGGCTGCCAAAACTTGGAAATACAAAAGAGGAATTCTGGAGAGCCAGCAGCCGTAGTCCCTTATGCTGATCTCAGCATGCCTCTGCAGGAGGCTACAGATAAGTCTTCTTAAGGTGGAGTAAGTAGGTGATAGCATTCTGGAAAAAAAAAAACTTCTTCTGACCCATCAACCTTATCAATCATCTGGAGACCCAGCTCCATGTCTCAGATCCTTTTCTTCGTTCACTGCTCGTCTATAGATTGATTCCTCTAGGATACCCATATGGCAGGCATGCTCAGCTAGGGATGGGAGGGGGGGTGCTGGTAGGACTTCCTGTACCCTAATCAATCTCAGTTTCTGTCTAGACCCCAGGCTCACTCACCCTCTTGGCTCTTAGTCCTTTCATTAAAAAAAAAAAAAAAAGTCACATGAATGCTGAGGTAGGGATGTCGGCTGGACCCTAGGGGTAAAATGGAATATGACAACGCTTCAAAGGAATCAATGTAAACCACCCTGGCTTCTCCACAGAACTACGCGTGCGTGCATAGAATGCTACTCATTCTTTGTGAGTACTGAGGGGGACAATGAAAGAGATAAAAACATGTGAAAAGTCTCCAAGTCTCCCCTGAAATTAAGCCCCGTGTTCCGCAATGTATCTGTCTTTCTGCCTTTTTTCTTTTTGTTCGCCTACACGTAAAGCTTTCAATAAAGCTTTGGGGTTCTTCAAATTATTCCTCCTCTCTCATCACCCTACATTTCAATATTTCTGTCCAAAGTACGCCTGTAACACTTCCTTGAGGATTCTTCTCGGATGGGCGTCCACCTTACAGACATACTTCCTAGCAACTTATAGTGCCTGAACTTTGATTAGCACAAACTCGTTCTTTAAACAGATACTGCTGAGTACCTACCATACTGCAGGCTCCTGGGATGGGATCTTGACAGGCTTGTCTCCTCCACTGCTGGAACAGTTTGAGAATAGAAACCATGTGTTTCATGTCAGAAGATTGAGCACCTACCTAGTCAGCCAAGTACATTTTGATGCCATGCTATGACTTTATTACTGTGGCTGATGATAATGTTATTTATTATTTATTGTTATGTTGGGTGTTTTTGTTTGTTTGCTTGCTTGTTTGTTTTTGGCTCTTTGAGATAATGTCATGCAGCCTAAGCTGTTCTTGAACTCTGGATCTTCCTATTTCTGCTTCCAAGGTGCTGAAGTTCTAGACATGAGCCACCATCTTTGGCTCTGAATTACATTTTGAAAAATCTGATGGACCCAAGTTGACAGAGAGAAGACCTGAATCTAGGTGACTAGGTTCTATGAACAAGATAGAAGTAAATTTGATTGAATGAGTCCTTTGTAACATCATAATTCCTTTCCAGAGTGGAAATCTCAAGTTTAGGACAACTAGATTCTGATGTCTAAGTTTCTCTAAAGGATCCCAGATAAGGATGTAATCTATTCTGTAGGCCTTGCCCTCTCTCCCCTTTTGGCCTCTGATTCTTAGCATTGCAGAAACACTACTCCCTGAAATAGACTGACCTTTTGAAAAGTAACCAAATTCACGCATTCCAGCTGAGGACAATGAACTTGATGTTGTTTAAATAGTGTAAGTTTCTGTGCCAACATAATGAGCTTGTTGGCTACTTCTGTGTTCTCTCAATTCTCGGGTAAACAAAAACATGGTTCCCAAACATTGCTGAATAAAAATATTTTGTGGGTTTTTTTTCCTACCTTAGTCAAATGTCAGTGAAGGTTTGTGAAGTATCTGGTTAAGAGTCATCCAAATTCCACATTTTTTTTTTCATTTTAGAATCATGATAATGATTATATCATAAAGATTATAAGTAAACTTGCTAAAAATTAAAGTATAGGGAGATAAATGCAGACATAAGAACACAAAGCCCTTTGCTTTGAGTTAGAGCCGTTGATTTCTCACAAACAACAGCAGTGCCTCCATATTCACAAACGGGCCCAGTTTGTGGTTGTTTCATACAAACATCTCAGGAAAGCGGGGGCATCAGTATTGTTGTCCCCTGGTCTACATCTCATGAATACACAATACGGTTTGGAAACATAGCATAGTCTGAGTCACCAAAGAACAAAAGTCCTGGAGATTTGCATAGATGCTGCAGAGGCTCTCCTGGCTGCCCTCAGAGCTTGGGTTAGTAAGCAGACAAGCCAAGATTTAAGCCATACCAGCCCTTAAACAAACTTTAGCCAGTGCACTCCATATATGGGTCACTTTTCTAAGCACTTGACAGGACTCGTATCATTTAGTCTTCATAGGAGTCTATGATGTAAGCTCCATCAGATGTAAACAAACAACCAAACAGCACGATATACAAACATGAGAAAACTTCCTAGAACCTTATGAAAACTGGACAAAAATCACCAGTAATTTGACACCAGGGTTTGATTCCTTACCCACAAAGAGACACTTTCTCCACCCAGTCAGCTTTCCTTTCTCATCTCAACAGTCTCGTGTGAAAAAGAGGCTCAGAACCAACGTCTCTCCAGCGCCTAGTAAATTTTCAGGTACATGGGAATGCTCCAAATTTGCAAATGTTACCAGGATGTGTAACGTCCAGGACCAAGTGTTAGTTTTATAAAATGAGCTATCCCCCTAAAGTGACATGCAAAGTTCTCCCTCCATCTCTCTGTATAAATGTGAGTGTGCAGTTGTCATCTGTGACTCTTAAACATGTGTATGTTCTCTCAAAGCATCTGTTAGATAATCTAGAAGAACATCACGTGTTCTGTGAATTATGGTCAATCATAATCAAGGAATTAATTGGATTGAGAAGCATGTAGGAGGTTAGTAAAACACAAGTATAAGTGTGTTTGTGAGGATGTTTTCAGAGACTGGATCATGAGGGCTCTGGCTTGACGGATGCTTTAATCCATCTATAGACTCTGAATCTGAATAGACCATGATGAGGATGCGGGGAGACAATGGGAACTTAGACGATGTAATCTGATTGGATAATGTGTATCACTAGTGATTTGTCTTTGGAGATCACATCTTGCGCCACCTCCTTCCTGGGACAGTTCCATTCTGTTTCCTGGCACGATGATATGAGCCAGCTACCCTGCGATGCCCTCCCAGCCATGGTGGCCTGGGAATCTCTGAAAGTGTGACTGAATTAAGCCTTTCTTTCATTAAGTTGTTTACATATCACAACAACACAAAGTCTAAGGAACACAGTCTGGTTCTATTTTTTTTTTAATGTTTACAGCGCGGGTGTGTGTGTGTGTGTGTGTGTGTGTGTGTGTGTGTGTGTGTGTGTGTCTAAGAATGCCACAGTATACATGTGGATGTTAGAGAAAAACTATCAGGAGCCTGGTGGATACCAAACTCAAGTCATCAGGCCTGGCAGCAAGTGCCTTATTCCACTGAGCCATCTCATTAGGCACTTTTATTTTTTTAATAGCAGAAATTATTTAAATATTTTCTAGTCAACATTAACAGCACAAACTAATTTGACAGCACCACTCCCTCTTAAGGTTTTAAGCACAGTCTGCAGTGAGACCTGTTTTCTCGCAATGTGATGGTATAGTGGAGACCAGACATTTGGAAAGAATGACCCCCAGAATATTGCATTCTCCCCGTTGCATGCTGGGTAGGAGTTTGGAGCAAAAAGTCCATTATGCATGTTAGCATGTGTGTTTACATGGGCTAAAAGCCTGTCCTGAATTGGCTGCACTTATCAGAAAGCGACTCACATGTTCTTTCTGTTTCCTAATTCAGTTCACACGAGCCAACGGTAGGATCCCATAAGCCACTTCACGCTTGGGGACATTTGGCAGCCATGTGAGATCCTTGGAATCCTTGTGTCACTTGCCTTGTCTGTGGCCAGAGCTGATGCCAGGCAAGCTCACAGGAGACAGGCCTGTGCCAGGCTGATGGGAAATGGGCACCAGGAGGATGTCACCTCACAGAACAAGAGCATGCTGGGAAAGGGCTACACCTGTCACTCTAAGCTTCACACCATCAAAAGACAGCCCAGGCATCTGATGCCAATGTGTATGAGGTTTGCAGGGAGTTCAGACTATCCCGGTGCTATTTTTAGTGAGGAGGCAGGGAGTGTGATTCAGAGGGTCTTGGTTAATAAACCACCCTAGTTCCCCAGCTGAGGAGTAAACAATGATATAAACAGTGTGAAACTGCGTTCACACGCCACCTCCACACTTGCGTTCTCACATTTCCTCATCTATTTCTGCTTCCCTGTCACCACTCCTGCCACTTCCTTCAGCTGGTTCTTTCAGAAGAGCAGCTGGGTGTGATACATTCGGTGAAAAGGATGAGATGTCCCTGACCAAAGGGAGCTGTGACATCTCCTTGAATAACTAACTGTTCAGTGACCCTTGGAAGGCTGTAAGGAAGCTTTAAACAAGTGCACTCCTAAGCTGTGTTACCGCTGTCCACTGCGTTCAGGCCTTTTCACTTCCATATCCCATGCTGCTTAAACCTAAAATTCTGATTCTCCCACATTTACATAACTCTGTTTGACACAATCTCTTAGGCTTATTTGGAGTCATCTCTAAACTCTCCAGCAAAGGATCCAACGTGATAGCTGTATTTTTAAAATTGCATGAAGGTTTGAATGTTTGGGGACTCTGTTTTTATTTTCTATTCACGTATCTAACATAATGCTTTTTATATATTATTTTCCAAACTGTTTTTTAAATCTTTTTGCAATATATCTATCATACACAGCGGTGGAATTCATACAAACATTGCCATTCAAGAGTGTCAGACTCTTTGACTATCTTCACCCCATACCATCCATTTCCTCCTTCTCCCCGTTCCATTAGTTCTCTCCTTCTTTCAAGATAATCCCACTCTTCCTTAATGTCATAGGCACACAAGTAATTTCATTTATATATTGCATATAACATATACTGTGCATATATATATATATATATATATATATATATATATATATATATATATAAGAAAGCTTCTGATATTTGTCTTTCTGGGCCTGGATACTTGTTTAATATGATGGTTTCCAGTTCTAGCCATCTTCCTGTAGACGGGACAGTTCCATTCTTCTTTATAGCTGCATACAACTCTATTATGTACATATTATGCATATTGTTTTTACCCATTTGTGTGTTGATAGACATCTAGAGTAATTCCATAACTTGATAGTACAAACAATGCTGCTAGAAACACCATGTGCAGGTGCCTCTGTAGTACGCACGCTACTTAAAGTGCTACAGAGATAGATATAGGTGTGGTGTATGCGCATCTCATGGTAGTTTATATTTCGGCTTGTTGAGGAGCCTTCGTGGTGACGCCCATAGTGGTGTAGCAGTTCACGTTCCCACCAGCAGTGAATAGGACCCCCTATCTTTGTCAGCACTTGTTCTCATCTGTTTTTCCTGGTAGACGGCCCTTACAATGGCAAGCTGATGCACTGCTAACGCAGCTTGAGTTAACATTTTCCTGGTGGATAAGGATGGTGAACATTTTTAATATCTGTACTGGCCATCTGTACATCATCTTTTGAGAAATTATTGTTTGTCCCTTTAGCCCATTTGCTGTTTGTGTTGTTGGAGAGGAGTGGTGTTTGCTTAGTTCTCTGTATATTCTAGATGTTAATCTTCTATGAGAGAGATGTGTAGCTAACAGGAATGTTCTCCCGCTCCGAAGGCTGTCCTCACCTGGCTAATTGTTTCTTTTGCTCTGTGGAGGCTTTTTCATTTTATGCAATTTTATTTGTCAATCTTCATGTTGTTTCCTGAGCGATTAGAGCTCTTTTCAGAAAGTCCTTGCCTGTGCTTCTGTCTCAAATGTTTCCCTGTGTTTTCTTTCAATAGTTTCAGTTTTGTGTCTGACATTAAGGTCTTTTGTCTATTTTTCTTCGTTCTTTGTCAAGGCCCAGGTTCAATTCTCTGACATGTGGATCTCCATTTTCCACAGCACCATATAGTGACGAAGCTTTCATTCCTCCATTGTATATTTGGGCCCTTTTGCTACCTGTATCTGTGAGCGTTCATTTCTGGTTTCCTGTGCCATTCATCTATATGCCAGCACCATGCTATTTTGTTAGTATATTTACTGTATTTGTTAGTATAATTTGGAATTCATCATTGTGAGAATGACAGCATTTCTACCTGTCCTCCCATGATTGCTCTGTCTATTCAGATTTTTTTGTGCTCCCTTCTGAATTTTAGGACATGTTATATGAAAGTTTTTCATTGAGGTTCTTAAACCTGTAGTTTGTTTTGGTCAGATAGCCATTTTCACGATTTTAATTCTATCTATTCATGATCATGGGACGTTTCCCCATTTTCTGGTGTCTTCCTTGGGTTTTTTCCCTACGTATTGTTAATTGTTCAGTGTAGATTTCTTTTACTTCCTTTATTAGGTTTATTCCTGTGTTTTTTCCTGTGAATTGTAATTGAGATTGTTTTCTGATTTCTTTCTTGACTGAATTGTTGTTGGTATGTAGAAAAGGTGCTGCTTGTGTGTTGACTGTGTATCTTGCTACGTTACTGAAGAAGCCCATCCATTCTGTTTTTTTTTGTGTGGTTTTTTGTGTGTGTTTTTTTTTGTTTTTGTTTTTGTTTTTTGATGCTCATAGATTTCTCAGGTATAAAATCACATGGCCTGTAAACCTTTTCTTATTGCTTAGCCTTACATTTCTAGCTAAGGCTCCAAGCACTATATTGAATAAGTAGACCATTTTTATAGAAAAGGTCTTGAGTTTCCCCTATTTACTATGACGTTGGCTACAACTTCATCATGTGCAGCTTTTATTATGCTGGGCCATGTTCTCTCTGTCCCTAGCTTCATCTGAGGTTTGATGACGAAGGGATTTGGTCTTTACCAAAGGCCACTTCTGCATGCAGTGTTACATTTATTGATTGGTATGTGTTGGAAAAACAATCCAAACTTTAATCACAGTGTGAGTATTAGTGAGTTATCAGAGGAGTCAGCTAGAATACAAAAGTCTGGTTTTATTATGAAGCTTCAGAGAAGGCTGAGGAGAGATGTAAATAAAAATTCCAAGAATCTCAGAAGATTCCCTGCCTACTCTCTTTCTAGTTGTGCTGTGACCTGGCACTCAACATGCCTAGAAGGAGTCATGTTTCCTATCCTATTCTGTACATTTTCATTATTTCCCAAGTCTTTGTATCTGGCCTTCTATCTGGGCTTCCTTGTGACTTCTCTAAAAGCACCATGGCAACAAGTTTTTTCTTGAAATCCTAACCCTGAAGATCTTACCAAGCCTTTTACTGTGATCTTCTGTGTTATATCAGTATTATTTTAGTGAAGCTACTTTGTGATTTTCATAATCACAGGTGACTAAAGATGTCTACTGTCACATTAAAGCTGCCACTTCAGATTTCTAAGCCTTAACTCTTAGCCTGGATATTGATATAAATCTATTTATCGAATAAACCATTGACTACACATCGGTTACTCTGTCTTGGATAGCTGAGTTCACATATCACCTCCACCAAATGCCAGAATCTTTCCATAAAAAGCAGATGAACCGAACATCTTGAAAGAATACCTATCTCAAAAGAAAACTGGTCAGGCAATAGAGGCTTGAGTAATGAAACGAATGAGCACATTTCAGTCTAATGTAATGATGGCCTCTTGAATGCCCTGCAAACTAGGCACCACATGGAATCCTGTGTGAGAGCTCTGGGGCCATGGTGAGTCTATCATAGTGATGGAATGAAGAAGGGTTAATAAAGATGGTGGCGTAGCTACCAGGCTCAATCCATGGCTTCCATCTTGGACATTCAAAAAAAACATAAAGGGAGCTTTGGACTGTGGTCCATGAGAAGATAGACTGGGAAAGCTCGAATTATTCTCATAAAAATTATCCATGGACGGGAACGATGAGAGCAAAATATGGTGAACTAAGACCCAGGTACAACAGGATCCAGGCACAAGGAAAAGGCACAAGAAATTGGTCTCAGAACACTGGCTTCGAACAATAATCTCAGAAATAAGCTTGTCCCCTCTTCACTCAGCAGCCTATGCCTCACCAAACCTCACCTCGTCACATTCTTATGTCACTTCCTGATAAGTTATGAGGAAGACGCAGTAGCAGCTACTCTGGAGCAAGAAGCGATGCTGGGGTAAGCTAAGATAAAGCATATTTACACCGTGGTAAACTCTCCATTCAGCCACTAAAGCTCACTTTGTTATAACTACCTTCCCTTATCTGTCGCATTTGTTTTCTTCTTCCCCTTCCCTTATTTGTGCATCATGCCCAAATGTGGGTTTATCAAAGTCCCTCTCTATATCTTAACTGAGAAGCAGAATACAAGATACAGAACTCCATAATTTCTTTGGTGACCTGAAAACTCAAGTAGGACTCTTTAAAAATCAGTATAGCAAAGATACCATGAACACTACTCTGAGTTCATGCTCTGAGTATTGATGATTATAGTGACTGATGTAAAGATAAGCAATGATTTGAAGGCAGAAGTGTAGCATGGGGGCTCTTGCCTATAATTCCAGAACTTGGGAGGGTGAGATGGGATGATTGACATGAGGCCTGAATTGTGTGCTGAGTTATTAGCCAGCTAGAAAGAGAGACCCACATTGATCTTGGTATTGCAGAATGTCTCACTGTGCTTTTAATATAGCATAGATGGTGGAAGCCCAGCAGATGGTATATAGTGTGACCTCTGATCTCAGCTCCACAGAGTGTATGGACCATGTGTCTCTAAGCACCCTGGACAGTTCCTATGCCTGCTTTCCTACCCACTGACTCTGCCCTTTGGGATGAGTGCCTGGAATGCCTGTTGTACAGGTCTGTAATTCATGTGTCTGAAAACACCTCAGTTCTCACCTAGCAAAATTGCTTTTTTGAGAAGTGAAAAGTCTGAAGTTCAGGAGTGAATAACCATCCCAAACCACGTTCTTCTTCAGAATAAACATACTGAAGTCCAGTTGTGAAGGTTGATGAAACTACTCTTAAAACTTATTTTTATAGTAAGAGAGTTCAACAAAGTTATAAGGCTTTACATATATTTGTCAAAGTTAGCTTTTATCCTGTGTCCCTCTCCTTCCAAATGTAAGTAAAAACTGTAAAAGGAACACATTCCCCATGTCCAGGTTAAGTTAAATTACTTCTCTACTTATTTATTTGTGCCTTCTTTTGTTGTTTTCTTATACCAGGATGAGAATGGCTTGTATACAAAGATGTCAGAACCAATGACTCCAAAGGCAATCCCAGTGTGCCAGAGGAGTGGGTAAGGTCAGTTTGATGGTCCCCCCAAAACATTATCCTGGTAGACTCTCAGGTTAAGTCAGAAATGTCTGCCAATAAAACATTGCTTAACTTTAGGTCTTTGTAAAAAAAATACACAAACATCTCAGCTTGGATATCTTTAGTTTCTGGGTGTTTTTTATTTCCATTCAAATTATTTGTCTTCATAAATATTTTTATAAGACTAACTTCTTCTGCTAACATATTCCTACATATAATTTTAAAGTGTTTCACAAAACAACAGTTTAAAAATTGTAAGTTATCTCAACTTTATTCCATTCTGGCAGGAAGTATAAATAAATACACTCAACTAAAAGTAGATGGAAAAGGGCCAGGGTTTGATCTTCAGTACAGCTAACAAAATAAAAGTAAATACAGGATGACCATTTCATCAAAACAGTCTTACTAGGTGGATGACTCCAAGGATCCAGTGTGTCTCCCAGACACAACAGGGCTGATGCACATATTAACTCCCAGAGACTGTGACAGCAGACACAAACCTACACAGGCTCAAACCAGACAAAACCCAGCATGGAGAAGATAAAATGGAAACAAAATCTGATTCCCAATTGAAAAGCTATTTGTAATCAATATCTGCTGGAAGGGGAAAATTGGTTTTCCTCAATGTGTGCTACTGGCTTTATCAACTATACTCTAGGGCAGGCCACATGCTCAGAGTAGCTGACCAACACAAAAGGACTGTGTGTGTGTGTGTGTGTGTGTGTGTGTGTGTGTGTGTGTGTGTGTGTGTTGTTGTTGTTGTTGTTGTTGCTGCTGCTGTTGTTGTTTTTGTTGTCGTCATTGTTATAGTCAGTGTTTTTGTCTTTGGGAGGTTGTTTTATTTTATTTGGGGAGAGTTCATTTTTACTTTTGTTTTGAGGAAAGAGAAAGAACATGAGATTGAGTGGATAGGGAAGTGAGAGGACTTAAAAGAACTTGGGGGAGAGAAAAATATGACAAAAATATATTTTATAAAAGTTAAAATAAGCTTCCAGAACAGTGTTGTAGAAAGCTTCTGATCCCAATTGGTGCAGCATTTCACACTGTCCCACACAGAACTCTTATTAAGCTTGGAATTTTGCAACATTTGAAAAATGGACCACAATTGCTATCCCTAACTTACTTACTTAACTATTTCCCCCAATTTGGGAGGAGGGGCTTCAAAGGAATTATTTGCCCTAAATCATCCTGAAGGAACCTTAAAAGAATGATGTTCAAATTCCTTTAAGGGGGGTTGGATAGGTTTCTGTTTACTCTCTTGGTCTACAGATGCTTATATTCATTGTGAGTTGGTTATAAGTATTATTGGTTATTTACAGAGAGGAATCTAGGTTTGACTCAAGGACCTCTCTCCTTTCCTTTATATTTCTTTTGTAGGTAAGGAGATAGGAGCTGAAAATAAAGAAAGGGAGAATAGAAATATAGAGGGAGGATAGAACAAAAGGCAGATTATTGAATCTACTCTTCATCTCAAGGCCTTAATTGGTACTCACAAATAAGGTTATTTTTTAATTCAATGGTATTAAATTTTGTATATTGATGAAAATCATGGTCATGTCAAAAACTAGTCTAATTTTACCACAAGAATATATATTCTAAGTCCAATAGATAGATATGATTCTATAGATATATAAGGTAAAATAGTTAAATAAGGTCTTCAAAAGCCTCAGAGACCTACAGAATGTGGCATTTAAAGATGTTTTTATTCTAAAGATTCATTGACAACAAGACAAGTTAACTCCTGGCAACACCCAGCCTGCCTCAAAGAAGATGATGAGCATCAAAGAACCTCATTATAGAGTTGGCTTCAAATGTGGCAAACCAGCCACTGGGGAAAATGTCCTCATTTCTGCCACAGACAGAATTCTGCCTAAAAATAGGCAAGTTTAGATGAAGACAGAGTCAACAGCCGAGCTCTGCCAAGACAGACTAAGCAAGTCCTTAATAGTTCCTTGCAAATATGTCTGTCAGATATATTGGGCCAGAAGGCTGAAGATGATGCTCCAATATTATAGAGAATGTTGGGTGACTATTCAGGCAGTAAACTCTCTCAGTCATTTTGGAAGATGCTAACCTGCACTTCTGGCTCACTCCGGTATTTAAGTTTTATTCCTTCTCAAATCACTGATAGGGTTGAAGACCAGATAGTTTAGTCTTTCAATTAAGCTTGGTAGGTTAGGGCTTAACATGCTTTTAGGTCAAGATAGATGTTTTAAGTTAATAGAGATGAGATATGACAGATATTTATCTTCACTCAGAAATTTAGACTCAACAAGATAGGAAATATATTTACTTCATTTGCCAAATAGCCAAATCACTATGAATGTAACATTTATATAATTCCTGATTGTCTAGTGGTTCTTCCTGCTGTATGTAGTTCATTTTATTCATGTGTAATAATATAAATGTATATGTTAAAAAAGAAACATAATTTAAAAAGTTAAAATAAATAAAATGTAAATGTAATTAATAAAATAATCTTGCCGAGGGTTGGCATGTGTTTCAGAGTTCCCTATGTTTCAGAGTGAAAAGTTTGTTTTTGCTCCTGGTCTGCAGTGAGCAGATTTTTTTCCCTGACTTAACATCCAGATCAATTCTCCTCTATTTAACCTGATTTTTAAGATATTTCTACTTCCAAATTCTTTTTTGTGGTGATTGTAATTTTCTAAATTGTCTAAAAGTTTAAATATGCTAATTCACCATCATCAAAAACTAATAAAGGATTTCCAAATGACCTTAGCTAAATGTAGTTGAAAAGAGAACTTACTTACAAATAAGTTTCATAGGGCATTTAGATCAATTTATGTGAAATGTAAACATTTGCAAAAATCAATTAATAGCAGAAAGTATAGATCACCCTCATATTTATTGCTGTTTTATATTTAGAATCAGGCTCTCATTTCAGTTAAGCCTATATTTAAAATTATAATTTTGTTTTGCACATAGAACATTTTAACTGCTTATATTATTCAAAATAAAGTAAAAAAAAACTTCATTTTGTTTTGAATGAATTGGCATTCAAAGCTTTACTTGATTCTATGAATGGATGGAAAAACTAAACATTTTTGGTCCTATTTTTATGGACTTTCCATTTAAAAACATCTGAATAAGCCTCTTTCAACCAGGATTCTCTAACGAGAATTTGGTTCTAACACTCAAAGCCTTCCATTGTATGTGATAGATAACCCTGTCTCTGCTACACCAAGAAATGGTATTAGCTGGGTGCTCTCTATGGTAGGCTTGAGAGAATAGCCTCTCCAGTGTCTTTTTTTTTCTTCTGTCTTTCAGCTGAGAAACCTGAATAAACTAATATAAAACTAGCAGTTTTTGCTGTGAGTGAATGTTTTCTCCTATAAAGGGAGTCAGGACAAAAGCAGGCATGGGTTCAGTGTTTTTGTTAAGTCCACAAGAAAATTTGGAAGGAAAAAAAAATCAACCTCAAAGAACAATCATTTTTAATGTCCCCAGAAAGCCATGCACCTCACAGATCCTGTGACATTGCCCTCAGTCACCTTCTAAAAGTAACTGTTAATCTCCCAGAGTTCAGTGCTGCTGCTTCAGCAGACTTGTGGGATTTATATGGTCTTGTGATGACATGAGGGCACTGCAGTCTCCAGGGAATGTGGTCACTGTAGACAAGCGTTTGCCTTAGGAATCATGCATCATCTATTTGTGAGAGGAGGAAAACTTAATTTACATTTCCATTCAAGGCACTTGGGTTCACTTTGAACTTATCTCTTCCAAAAGGGAGTGTTGCTGCCCTTCAAACCAATAAAATCATGACTGTGGATCTAGACTCTATATCAGGTAACAAAATCATCAGAGTGAAGCACTCATACCAGTTCAGCCGTTTCCTGCACACCTAACACAGTTGGCCACTTCTGGCACTGATACTGCTGATTAAAGACCTGACAGCTTGACATATCTCTTTGGACATGACAACACCCATACCGAGGACAAGTCACGATGGTGAGCACACTGCTCAATCACGTGCTCCAAAGGGCAACAGCTCCAATGTCTTTTCTAGTTCCACTCAAGTCTCCAAAGGATCAGTTTCCCAATATTTCCTATGTCTGAGCATGTTCTATTTGATCAGTGAGTACCTAACATTAATTAATGAGATTCATTTGGAAAAGAATGACTTATCTATACATTAAGCTGAGATCTCTGTTGACTGAGCATGAGACTCACATATTAGGGGAGATCCTGTCAATATCTGGTCTAGCAAACTCAATCTGACAGATAAGACTAATGCTTAAATACAAATATTACCATTAGAGAATAAAAGTTCTGGAGCAAATACAATGCTGGCCATTGTATCATGCAAACTGAGACACAATGAACAGCCCACTCAAAGCAAACAAATGATCTCATTTTGACATACTCTTTTGAGTATTCGGCCGTAAAAGAGACAGTCCCCCACATACACACGAGCTGAGGCTCAAGAACACTGTGGATGGAGACAGAAAGAACATAAGAACTGGAGGATGGAAAAGAACGTGAAAGAGTTGTCTTCTCAAACTGGCACAACTATTGCCCTCACTGCTGTGGTTACTGAACAAGACCAGCACAAGATCAAGCCTGTCAACTTCCAATGTGAATGGAAGAGCTAATGATGTCCCACCCACACGGTCGGAGTGTCTATTGGAGTTGAATGCTAATGGGGAGGGAAAATTATTCTTCTTTAGGGGTGGGATCACTATTAGATTACTAATGCTCCAGTGGATGGCCCCATACTCATGCCCATATGGAGAGCACGAATTGAATTTGATAGGGTGCGGAATCTTTAAAAGAAGAAGATAATATGCAATTTGAAGGGAGATGTGTTGGGGGAATCCTGAAGGTAGTTTAAGAAGAAAGTGGGTGGATATGGTCATATTTCAACATATACGTGTATGAAATTCTCAAAGAAGAAAGTTTTTAAAGTGTTTAGAGTTTTACATTGCAATGTTCAATAAAGATGATGTTTTGCTACACCATCAGAAAGTCTGCATCCACAGTCTATTCCCATCCATGGTTCAGAAGCCATGTATTGAAGCTGGAGAGTAAAAGGAAGTTTTGGAAGAACAGTAAATGTGCAACACTAAGACTATATACACATTTCAGAAGAGGACTCAGAACAGAGAGAACGGAGAGCGATGTCATGTGAAGCTTCCTGCTTTAATTGTGTGCTTGGAATCTTATTAAATGGATTTGAAAGGAGATTTTCCCTGAAATATTCTCAAGGTGGGGGGTGTGGGCATAAAGAAACTACAAAAAAAAAAAAACAGAGGTTCATAGAGGATACAAATAATTTGTTTGGCACTTCACAAAGTGCGAAAGAGAATTGAAAACTGAATGGGACTGATTAGAGGAGAGCCGAAAGAAAAGCAAGAACAGATTCTCTGAGAAGAGCGGGACTTGCCCCGAGGTGTACCAGTCACGCACTTAAAACTTTTTAACATCCAAATCCTGTTTAACACATGCTAACGGCCCAGCTGGATATGATTTTCAAGTTCTCCTCTTAATTTTTCTCAGGTGCTGAACTTGGTAGGCCTCAGCTACATGAAGCACACATTATGGTGGAAACTGTCTCACTCCCATGCTTTATTGCAACAGTGAGTTAGATAGGAAATGATCTTATTTTGCTTTGGGATGGCAGGCCACATGGAGGATTTGGAGAAAGGAGTGCTAGCCTTGGATCTCTGGTTCCTTACAGAGCCCTGTTACAATCTAACCATGGCAACAGATGGCTCACTGTCCTTAGACAAAGGGGACGCTTGGGCCAACTAAACTTGTAGGTGATATACCTGTTCTATTTTCCATAAGTTAGGATAATTTGGAAGCCAATGCATGGTTTTCTTCCAATACCTGTCTTCCTAGGTAGTTCTCACCGAAGGGAAAAGAAGGCAGAGTCCTGAGAGACTCTGATGGACGTGGGAGACACTGCAACATCAACAGAGGCAGGGCAGGGACTTGCTGGACAACGGAAAGGGACAATCTGCCTGGGAACGGTGGAAACAGAGGGAGTTGTGTTTAAAAGATTTATTTTTGCTCCTTGCTGAGATCTGTGTGACTGAAATTCAGCCTTGATTTTTTTTTTAAATCCCCCTGCTGTTTTTCAGCTTGTTCAGAACTGCACGGTTGAGAGATAGACTCTGAAAACAAAAATAAACAAACAGAAGGGTAAAGTTTCATGTCTGCATTTTTTTTTAACAAATGTTCTTTGGGAGTTATATATCTGAGTGACTTCAAAGTACAGGGTAATCTATCTGTTGGTATTTCATCAGGGTTTGCAATTCTGACTTAGTCTAAATGAACTGCCATTGGCTCTGTTTATCTATCTAACTTAGTATGCTGGGAGTAAAGCATCCTTGTCTATGAGTGGAGGAAATGCATTCCCATGGGTGTCTATCAGGGTAGCACTGTCCCGAATGAGAGAATGGGAGGGATTCCCATTGCCGTTAATGCCGTTAGTTCTTTGCTTGCTGCCAACCAGATTCAACAGTTAGTGGACATGATTGCCTTGATAAGAAGAACTAAGCGACCGTCCAGGTGACCGTCCAGCCCTTCTTTGAAGACAAGGAGGCTAGAACATCAAGAGCATGTGATTCACTGAAAGTCATAGACACAGGTAGTAACAGTCACACTGCTTTGCTTAGGGAGGGGTAGCTTTAGAGACCGTGCTCCCCACCTTTTCCCTTATGGGTCCTCTCTGTACAAATGCTCTTCTGTTCCTCCACAGGTCAGAACGTTGAGAAGTACCATGGGGACCTTGTGTCAGTAAAACCCTGGTGGCATTCAAGAAAGCGCTTTCCCACTAGTGTGCCTACTGTCTTTTATCAACCATTCCAAAATCCAATGGAGAAGTGAACTTCTTTTGCAGCAACACCTGAATCAGATTAACACAAGCTTAATTACAGTCTATACTCATCCTATCCATTGTGACTACTAGTCATATATTGATACACTGGTCTAAAGGGTAAGTCTCCAGAGCCTGCCAGGGTGTAATATAATAGCATAAAAGGTACACTATATTTTAAGATTCATAATATCCCAAGTTAAAAAGACATCTGGTAATTTTGATTTTGATTAAGAAAATGATGGACATGTGTATTAAATTGTGTGATTTCAGAACCTTGAAAAAATCAAAAGCATAATTTGCAGTACTGATCCTTCAGCAAGGCAGAAAGTCCATTTTGAGTGGCAGCGTCTCCTATATATGCAGACTGTGTGGTCTATGCCATAACAACAACAACAAAGAAATCATGTTGAATTTCTCTGAGAAACTACAGGACCGTTCTTTCCAAGAGCTGAAAAGGCCCCAGCCTAGGTCCAGAAGGAATTCTTGTGCTGAGTCATGCCCACAAAAACTCTGATGGAACCCAGCAAAGAAGGCAAAACTAAGTCATCCTGGTGAAAAACACCCTTGAAAACTACATAAGGATGGAAAACCAAGCTGTGCTCACCAGTGTTTGCAAAGCTCCCATATACTCTGCCCTGTTCTTGGAAGCCAACTGTGCTCATTGGCCTGGAAAATGCTTTGGAAAATCCTGCACAAAGAGCACCAAAAGTAACATTTTTTGCTCATTTTCATCATAAGATTCATCCTTTCCAAAAAGCCCTTCATAACATCTCAAGGTTCACTTCTATTTCCACGTGGCAGGAATACTGTTTGCTCTCGGAGACGAGTGCAGGTCACTTAGGGTTCTCTGTATTCCAAAGCTAGATGACAGAGAAGAGCATTTAGGAAACTAGATTATGAAAAGGAGTAAGGAAGACCAGTGTTCGGAGTTCGGAAGGGCCTTTCTGATGCAGTCACTGATGACGCACCTCGAATTCTTCACCTGGTAGCCTAAGTCACTACAGCTTTAAAAAAAAGGTCCTTTGAATAAATGTTTCTGGTTTACATATTTTAGCTGAACATATTTATTTAAAAGCTCTGACAGAATACACAGGGCGTACACTATCTTAACACATTTTAAATGTATGGTTCAGTGACATTAGCTGCTCTCACATTTTGCAGTTGTTGCCACCACACAGACACAAAGCATCTTTTCCTCCTAAGCTGAGCCTCTGAACCCCATCACACAGCTCCCCATTTCCTCCTTCCATTTGGCCTGGAAACTACCACTCCATTTTCTCTTTCTATGAGTCTGACTACTCCAATGGAATCATATGGTGCTTTCTCTTTAGTGACTGTCATATTTCACACCAGCAAGGTGCATCCATAGTCCACCATGGGCTGATTTCCTTCCTTTATAGGTTGAATAATATTCCATTGTGGGTGTGGAGCACACCTTACTGATTCATTCCCACTTTGATGGACAACGGGTGCTTGGGTTGCCCCTACCTTTCAGCTACCATGAATAATGCTGCTATTAACATGGATGCAGATACCAGACCTTCCACTTCTTATTCTTTTCAATCCATACTTGGAAGCAGATAACTGCATGCTCTAAGCCACTCTATCTTTTGGGTTTTTGTTTTTTTTAGTAACCACCATTCTCTCTTCCACATCTTAGCCTCAGTTTTACTTTGGTGCAACAGGTCACAAGGGTTTCAACTTCCTTAAATCCACATTAACATTTGTTGTGCCTCTTTCCGTGTGCTTTGGATGTACTTGTAAAACTTCTACAGAGAAATGTCCACGAAAGCCCTTGCCTCATTTGTATTCAGGCTGTCCTAGCTGGCTGTTGTTGAGTTGTTGCTTCTTCCTGAATGCTCAAAGTCTCTAATCCTTCTAAGTCCTGACACCTGTTGAATATCCTCATTTGCCTGTGGACCATGTGTAAGACTACTATGCAAGGTTACAATTAACTAATTAACTGATGTTTATGGTCTGGCTGTGTGCATATATTAACACACTTGGACCTCCACTGAAGTGGAATGTATTCAACAAATACTTCTTTGACACTGAGTATGTATCTTAATAATCTTGGGCACTGGGGGATATGCCATGTAAGCAAAGCTTTCTTTGGAATTGAGGTGCCTGAATTGTGATGTGTTGGGAGATAGAAAAGGAGAAGTGGTTATTATAGAATCAGAGGGTTCTGTGGGAAGAGAATCTCAGGAAGTGTTAATAGGAAGCAAAAAGACCTGAGACAAGAGACTGCTTTGCCTCTTCAACAAGTAGTCAAAACTATCGTGACTGAGTGGCATGTGTGTGACAGGACATGATATGGCCATT
Source organism: Acomys minous (assembly GCF_964271855.1). Classification (NCBI taxonomy): domain Eukaryota; kingdom Metazoa; phylum Chordata; class Mammalia; order Rodentia; family Muridae; genus Acomys; species Acomys minous. The sequence goes on along the minus strand of NC_140494.1, from coordinate 94,642,627 downwards.
ACCTGAGTAAGTGGAAAAGACAGGCAAGCAAGATTTTGTTGTTGTTGTTGTTGTTTTGTTCTAAAGAGCAAAGAATCTTAGAACTTTAGGCAATAGAAACGTAATCAGATTTGGGTTTTTAAGGTTACTTAATGTGTGAGGAAGATTTCTAGCTTGGCAAAAAAACTATATTATCAACTACCAAATAAACCCGTGATTGTTTCTGACTCTTCAAGTGGACTCTTAAGATCCTTGAAGTATAAATCTAATTGCTAGCCCCAAATTAGCAATTCAATGGATTTAAATACATTGAATAGATAATTCTACTTCACCATCTTGGGGGATGTGTAACATATCCTTATGCTAAAGATGAGAAGTCTGAATAATGAATGGTGATATGCTCCAAGCTAACACAGGTCACGGTTGATACTGAGATGAAAGTGTGTCCAGAGCAAGGGATTCCTGACCCATGTGGAGCCACTCTTCCACGCAGTACTCAACAATGAATGAACTGTCACCGTCTCTCCAGCCTTCTCCCAATGACATGCTCTTTACTAGAGAGTCAATGTTCCTATGGAATCTATAGGAAGGAACAAGAATGTTTTCCTGTGAAGAAACACTCTCTGACACAACGGCAGTGCAAAGCCCTCCATCCAGTACCTGTGGCCTCTGAAGAAAACATCAAAGGGAGGCAAGGCCACCGGGCACATAGGAGCCAGATTCTCACACTTGCCTCAGACAGCAACGTGCCAGAATGAATCTTCCTTCTGAGCCACAAGGGTAACGCGGCCATTTACAGATAGAACAGGGAGATTAGGATTGTTGAAAGGGGAAGGGTTTAATGCGCTGTGTTTGATCCCTGCCTGGCACTCTCCAGAACTGCCATGTGCCCCACACCTGATAAATACTGGTTTATAAACGGCAAAGAAGCGAACTGAAGCTCATAAATCTGTCCCCACCCCCCTGGCCTTTTTATGGATCTGAAGGCTAATTAAAACCATGCTCTTGCTTTGCAAATGAAGCCTTCTCTTTCTGGCAGCCCCATTTCCAATGAACTTGAGGGCAGTGTCAGTGCAAAGGGCGACTTGGGTTGATGCTATCCAGGCTGTGAAGGAGCAGCCTTGGGCCTTGAGGGTCTCAGGGTGTATGTGCACCACCCATGGCTAATGCCGTAAGCCGGGACCTCTACACAGTTCTGCCAAATACTTTGAACCTGGTTAACACACAGTGCTAATGAGGCACTGGACAAGATTTAGCTCTTTCCAGAGGAAAAAATACAACAGCCTTTATTTTGTGACCATGATTTGTTGCTCTAAACTCCAGCAACTACTTTTCAGTTATTCACAGACAGAGTAATCCCAAGAAGTGTGTGAGTGCCAGAAATAAAGGTACAAAATATTTTATAGCCCTTTAAATGAACAGCCATAAAAGCTATGCACTATTAATAAAACTGTATGTAGAAAATTCATACTACAAAACATATCTACATCAGGATGACAGAAGGTAAACATGAATCATGTTTGCAATGTATTTCTAATTAGCAAGTGCCTTGTGTGCACATGGTTAAGATAAGGAATAATGAAAAAGCCTTGAAATGAACGGCCCCACCCCTTGCCCACAAAACCTCAGCCCCTCCCTTCCCAAAAGCAAACACAAAACTTTTGGGTGTTTATCTAGACATATTATGCTTTGTACCCTGTCTCTTAATTTGTTCATTTCATACATTTCTTTTTTAAATTCTCTGTACGACAATTAAGATTTAGGTCATATAACCTCACCCTAAACTCAGGGTCTTAGCACTAAAAATTATGTATGTCCTTAAATTAATGTTTTCATCATTATTTGCTATTGTTTTTATTACATTTCATCCATACTGATTTTTCTATTTACCGAAGACAGTGCTTTTGATTCCTGGCCACCCTGCAAGATTGGTATAGCACCATACAGGTTCATGACCCTATCCCTACATCCTACACCCCAGGGTGGTGCATAGACACTTCCACACTGTCAAAATTGATGGCAGTTACAGCTGATCCAATAGCCAGCTTTCGCCTTTGAGCTGAATGTAGAAATTGAAAGGCAACCAAGAATATCTACTATTGTACACAATGGAATTGACCAAAACTTTTTATGTTATAGTTCTTATCATGCTTTGTATATTCCAAAAATTATTTTCTTGTAAGTCATACTTTATCCATAGCAATGGTAACTATACATTAAATAACACTACAGTGATTTGATATATTTTAAACAGAGGGGGGAAGTGAGAAAAATGTTAGGTAACAGACCTCTCTCTACCCCCAGTTAAACACACACATAGGAAAAATGTAATCTTTCTTTTTTCTAAGTAGGTCAAAACCACATATGTATTTGGGGACCTGTCGCTATTTGCTCTAATGATCCAGTGGATTAAAACAAAAGTCCAGCTGCTAGTTTCTCTTTTCTCTGAAGGCCTTTGTCATCTGTCTCTCCCCAGATCTGATCTCCACCCTCATATTTCTCTGTGTTCTCTCTCCTACCTTGTTCCCTCTCTTTATCCACTACTGTTGTCTTCTATTTCCCCTTCTCAGTGAAATTTAAGTGTCCTCCCTTGGGTCCTTCTTGTTACCTCTTTGGGTCTGTGCATTGTAGTATGTTTATCTTGTACTATGTGGCTAAAAGTGAGTATATAACATGTGTGTCTTTCTGAGTCTGGGTTACCTCACTCAGCATGATCTTTTCCAGCTCCATCCATTTGCCTGAAAATTTCATGATTGTTTTTAATAGCTGAGTAGTATTCCATTGTGTAAATGTACCCTAGTTTTTTTTTAATCCATTCTTTAGTTGAGGGATATCTAGGCTGTTTCCAGATTCTGGCTATTACAAATAAAGCTGCTATATAATTGAGAAAAATGCCCTGTGCCCAGGAGTGGAAACCTGAGCCATGGAGTGGAAATAGTCCCAATTGTGAGTGAAGGAATCTCTATGACAAGCTGGAAATCTAAGTCAAGGTAGACTTCCGGGAGGCTATGAGGGGTACTCTAGCTGAGACTCCTAGTACTCCTAGTAGCGGGGAACAAGGAGAGAGAAGAGCACACCCTCTAACTAGACAAGACTCCTCGTGGAGGGAGGAAAACACCAACCCACCCACAAAACTGTGACGTAAGACATACCCTGCCTATTAGAGGTGCAGGAATAAAAATTCATATATCCCTGGTAGGTGGGGAGGGACGACTGTGATGGAGTTGAAACTGGAGTGGGGATGCTTTATGAGCTCTTTCACAGCTCGTGAGTCTTTTTGCCAAAGCACCATCCTTCCTCATCAACTGATATTACCCTCTCTTCGTCTGCTTTCTACACATTTGGACTTTACGTACATTTACACCTATGCAAATATATCTTCTAGACTAGGACCTGGACATGAGGGAGACACGTGGTTTTTTCTTAGATAACATTTATTTTCCTCAATTCGTTTTTTATTATAATATAAATATAATATTTAAATTAATAAGCATACATATCAAAGTGTGCCTTAAAGCATCTTCTTTGCATTCTTATCTCATCTAAGTTTCTTCCGGATAGTCTCCAGGTCCTGTTCAATATAGGGCTGTGCCTTGAGGAATTGTGCAGTGTTTCTTTGGGCCTCACTCCTTTCCATAATTGGTACCCCTATGCCTTGCCCCTGGCTTGCTACATCACATTTCTCCCCTGTCTTTCCAACAACTCTGGTTTTGCTGCAGTATTCTATCTGTCTACTAGTCAATTCATAATATCAGTGCCAATACCTTTCATGATCTTGCTGATTGGTTGAAGACTATCAAGCATAAGGGGAAATTTCCTAAAGGCTCTCTAGTGAAATCCTTAAAAAATAAATCACAAGAGAGATGCTTTTTATTCTTCTGATCATTATTATATCTGTAGGTGATAATTGCATACAGAAGTGATTGAATAATGCAAAAAAAGTTAACATGAGCACTGTGTATCTCACCAAAAACCAAACAAACAAAATGTTGACCATTTAAAACATCTGAGTCAACTTTACAGTTCTCCAAATCTACTTGCTAGCTGAGAGGATGAGCATCTTTGTATACTTCAGTTGAGTTAGGAGATTCTGTCTCATGTTAAAGTGCATTCTTTCCAGCAAAGGCACTTCTTCAAGAACCTCTCCACACTGAGCGAGTATGAAAGGAATCTTCCAACTCCTTACAAGTAAGTGATGAGCTAGGGAGCTTGCCACATAAATAGCTTGCCACATAAGCATGGGGAATGAAGTTCACATCCCCAGAGCCCACAGAATATCAGACAGACTTGACAGCCCCTGCAATCTCAGCAGGAGAAGACAGGGGATTGCCAGAACAACCTGGGTAGCCAGCTTAGGCAAATCATTGAGGTCAGGATTCAGCCAGACATCCTACCTCAATAAATAAAACTAAAGCAATCAACAAATGCAGCAAATGCCAACCTCAGGCTTCCGTATACTCATGCACCCACATGTATCCCATGCATATGTATGACACACACGTGAACATATATACCCATATGTCATACACACATAGACAAAAATAAATGAAAAAAAAAGTCCTTTACAGAAGCAGTTCAATGATAGTTCAGTTGGGTATATAAATCTGGGTTGAAAACATAATTGACTAAGAAATAAAAAACATTGCTTTGATGTTTTCTGTGTTCTTTTTCTGTGTTCTTTTATCTCTCTCTCTCTCAAAATGTTGCACTTTAAAATGAATTTTGCAGAATCTTTTTTACTATATATTTAAGCATAATGTTTATTCATGTATGATGCTAAAAATCCAGGTATCATTGCAGCTGGGATTTATTACATCCTCTGGGTAGCTGGTAAATTGATAGTTTGTTGGTTTTGTACTTGCTTAGCATCAACAATGTACTAGGTTCCGGGTAGTCTGCTAAGAAATAGACAAACAACAATAGACAAAACATAAGGCCTGCTCTAAATGACATCTTCCCAGGGACGAATTAAGGGGTGGGGGGAACAGCAGTGTGGTATACTATAAAGAGCACAGGGTCTCAAGATGGAACATTTGGGTTTACTCTCAGGTCTCCTTGGCTACTGAGTAATGCGTAGTAATGCATTGTAAGCTACATGAATCTCAATCTTCTCAAAATTAGAGCAAAGATAAATAATAATGCTAACTTCCTCAAAATGTCACTATGGGCATTTAATAAGATACTCAAAAATAAAATAAAATAATAAAATAAGCCAGTGGAAGCCAGGCGCTCTTTAAAAAAAAACAAATAAATAAAAACTTAATAGTTTCAGCTACCAGGTAAAGTGAAATTGGAAAATCATTTGACCCTAAGCATTCAAGACCAGAATGGACATTATAATGAGATCCTGTCTCAATCAATAAATAATTTTTGAAGTTCTCAGCAGTGTCACACTCTGCAGTTGCAGATTAAGAGGTTGAAGTAGGCAGGTCGTAAGTTTGGGGCTAGTTACTCTAGGCTATGTAGTAAGACTCTGTCTGAAGAATAAAATAAAATATTCTAGCAGAACATGGATTGTATCAATCCATTTTGCATTTTTCTTTCACTTACCCAGGAAGAGTCTTCTTTTCAAGGGATCCCTGCTGACACTAGCATTTCATTTTACTTAGTTAGGTACTTATCTTTATTCTAAAGACTTGCCTTTAAATTTTCATGTAGTTGTTTAGTTTGGATCTTTCCTGTGAAGGTAACTTTACATAACTCAATGAACCCCTTTTATATTCTGCTCATGTCCAGTTTAGGAAGATCATGCAAATTCTAACATCGTTTATATTAATAGGTTTTCTTTTATAATTTACTTCCTATGAAACTGTTTGCCATTTCTCTCAAAATATAGATATGAGTGCCATTTATTTTGTTCTATTATTATTGAATTTTTAGTCAGTATTATAGCCATTGTTGTTGACTTATATAAACAGATTATGCTAAAACACATACATTAAAATTATCCTTGGCTTAATATCTGTATGACTTTGAATACATCTACCTAGATTCTGTACCTCAACTGTCTCTATTCCAAATAATGTAAGATTTGTAAGCTAAATAGGTATGGGGTGTGTGTGTGTGTGTGTGTGTGTGTGTGTGTGTGTGTGTGTTACGTGGTGTGGCCACAGGGTAGTATATGGGGGAACAGTGTGTGTGTGTGTGTGTGTGTGTGTGTGTGTGTGTGTGTGTGTATGTGTGTACAACATACAAATTCCTACCCTCCCTTTTTTTGAGCCATTAATAACAGAAATACAAGTAAGATATTCTATAGTCCAATTCATGCCTTCTAATATTCATATGTTGAAGTTCAAACCTTACTACATCATAATGTTTGAAGATAAGGTCTTTAAACAATCAATTAAGCTAAAATTAAGCCACTGAGTTGGAGCTTAATCCAATATCATAAGAAAAGGAAATATGAAAACACAGATGGCAGGAGCATGTGTGTGTGCTGAACAGCCTTCTGAGGACAAGGCAGCAAGAACACAGCCTTTGAAATCCAAGGGGACCCACCTAAGCATTTCCCCTATGATCCAGTTAGAAACAAATCTTGCTAGTGTCTTGACCTTTGAATTCTAGACTCTAGAATTGTAAGAAAATAAATGTCTACTGTTTATGCAATCTAATTTATGGTATTTTGCTATTGTAATCTGAAAATTTTTACACACACATACACACGATAGATAGATAGATAGATAGATAGATAGATAGATAGATAGATATTTGCACATATAATTTTATTGACTCCTCTTTCATCTTTTAAAAAATTTCCCTTAAAAGGGTTAGGATTTTGATAACAAAAAGGAAAAGAAAGAAAAGGTATTTATTCTGTGTTTGATATTCAGAATGGATATGTTGAGTCTTTCTCAGAACAAGGAACCTGAATGCTCATTAGGCTTTATCAGGAGAAAAATACTCTCATGTGAAGGTTCCTGTTGGTATATCGATGCCTGAGCAACAACAATTATTAAAAGAAGTTGAATATACACAGGCACACAAATTGTGCTCTGAGAAAAGTGTTTAGGAAAGAGAAGAAAAAAACCCAGAAGTCTCGTCCTCTTTCCGATTTTAGGAAAGAAAAGAAAGAAAGAAGGATTAAAAAGTTGCAAATGGAACTGGAGAGATGTCGCCTCAGTTAAGAGAACTTGCGGCTCTTACAGAGGACGCAAGTTCAATTCCAACAGCAGTAACAGAAGCCTCACAATTGTTTCAGTTCCAGAGATACAACCCCCTCTTCTGGCTTCCACAGGCACCTGCACTCATGTGCACATACCTCTACATACATATACACATAAGCATATATTTCAAAAAGTAAATCTTGAAAGGAAGTTCTGTCCTTATTTTCACTCATATCCCCTAGGTGTTAACTTTGAGCAGTGCATTAGGGGCCTGCATGAAATGCCTGGATGGTCAGGATAGAGTCCAAAATTACAATAGCTGCATACCCACTTCTTATTTCATGGAAGACTTACAGTCTCCAAGGAATGGCTCTCAACTGCTCAACAGAATCTCCTCTGAATAACCAGAGTCACAAAACATCTGGAAACAGTTTTCAGACAGCAGTATTCAGGAAAACTTCTCCGAGGAGTCTGAGATGGAATCAAGGTCAAGAACCTATTTCAGAAGTCTGGCAATCAGAGCAGGGCTATTTTAAAACTGGCTCAATAGAAAGAAGTAGAAACAGAGGGGAGGGGAGGGAACATAAGAGAGAGAGAGAGAGAGAGAGAGAGAGAGAGAGAGAGAACTATAGAACCCACTGCATGGGGGAGGGGAGGGAACAGAGAGAGAGCACTATAGAACCCACTGCATGGGGGAGGGGAGGGAACAGAGAGAGAGCACTATAGAACCCACTGCATGGGGGAGGGGAGGGAACATATATAGAGAGAGCACTATAGAACCCACTGCATGGAGGAGGGGAGGGAACATATAGAGAGAGAGCACTATAGAACCCACTGCATGGGGGAGGGGAGGGAACATAGACAGAGAGCACTATAGAACCCACTGCATGGGGAGGGGCGGGAACAGAGAGAGAGAGAGAGAGAGAGAGAGAGAGAGAGAGAGAGAGAGAGAGCACTCTAGAACCCACTGCATGGGGAGGGGAGGGAACATAGAGAGCTCACTATAGAATTCACTACATGGAGGAGGGGAGGGAACATATAGAGAGAGAGCACTATAGAACCCACTGCATGGGGGAGGGGAGGGAACAGAGAGAGAGCACTATAGAACCCACTGCATGGGGGAGGGGAGGGAACATATAGAGAGAGAGCACTATAGAACCCACTGCATGGAGGAGGGGAGGGAACATATAGAGAGAGAGCACTATAGAACCCACTGCATGGGGGAGGGGAGGGAACATAGACAGAGAGCACTATAGAACCCACTGCATGGGGAGGGGCGGGAACAGAGAGAGAGAGAGAGAGAGAGAGAGAGAGAGAGCACTATAGAACCCACTGCATGGGGAGGGGAGGGAACATAGAGAGCTCACTATAGAATTCACTACATGGAGGAGGGGAGGGAACATATAGAGAGAGAGCACTATAGAACCCACTGCATGGGGGAGGGGAGGGAACATAGAGAGAGAGAGAGAGAGCACTATAGAACCCACTGCGTGGGGGAGGGGAGGGAACAGAGAGAGAGAGCACTATAGAACCCACTGCATGGGGGAGGGGAGGGAACATAGAGAGAGAGAGAGAGAGCACTATAGAACCCACTGCGTGGGGGAGGGGAGGGAACAGAGAGAGAGAGCACTATAGAACCCCCTGCATGGGGGAGGGGAGGGAACAGAGAGAGAGCACTATAGAACATGCTGCACAGCTGAGGGTCATGGCTAGAAGGGGTGGGCTCTGAGGCAGGGCCACTGGCTCTCTAGAAGGTGTGTGTGACACATAAAAGTTAAGCCTCACAAACCTTGGGGAAATGGGCAAGAAGTAGAGGGTTGGAGATCTCTGACCCCCTAACGAGAGGATAGGTAGCACCTACAGAAGGGACGGGAGGATCGTACACTTAGCAACGGGAGCCAGGACACAGAAAGGGAAAAGTCTGCCCCAGTGGCCCTCAAGTCAACCAGCTACCCCCCCTCAGGAACAAGAATTGGGGCCATCGGAGAGACCTGACTCCCCCCACCTCCTGCACATCATATAAACATGCCTCCACGCCTGAGAGAGCAGGGGCTGCACATCATCATATAAACATGCCTCCACTCCTGAGAGAGCAGGGACACAGAAGGGAAAGGAAAAGCAAAAGACCAGAAACTTACACACAAAGGCATTTGCTGCACAAGCAAATACAAACAACTCTATACTGGAAATCTGAGTCACTATGTACGACAAGTTTACACACACGTACACACACCACATCTTACTCCATGGAGAATGACTAATGCAGAAAACTTGGAAGTAATATGTTTCTATGCCTCACAGTATTGCACAAATGTACTGCCCCGTGGGTGCTGTGTGCACACACAGAATGGATATTGAGAGGCATGGCCGTCAATCGTGTGAGAAAACAAGCAAGCAGGTAAAACAACTCCCTGCCACACAAAGCGAAGCTCCTAAGAGGAGGATCCATGATGCAAGTAGGTCTTGATTTCTTTTTACCCCTGCCAATTCCCATTTTAAAATGTGAGGTACCTTTTTCTCTATGCTCCACTTCTCCTCTCGTTACCTAGTCACAATTTCTCAAAGGACATAAACCTAAACGGTTCTAGTCTTCCCCGTGTATTTCAGAATGATTAAACTTAGCAGCATGGGAGACCTCAAACTCTTTCCTTTGTGGAGAGAAAACCAGGGTGTAAAGGGTTAAACCAATTCAGGCTCCTTGCTGTGAAGGAGGGGGCAGGATTGAAACCCAGGCACTCTTTTTACTTTGAGACAGAATTCCATCCTCCTGCCTCAGCCTCCACAAAGCTAGGCTGACAAGGGTGTACCACCACATCCAGTTTATATTTCCGAGGGTTCACCTGCTTGCTACCCAGCCTACCCTTTGCCTCCTCCACATGTGGACCCACTAGTCCAACAACCATGGCTCTTCTGCCACAGGCTTGGCCCCATCCTCTCCAGAGCATGCTACTTCCGCTGCTCCACAGTGCTCAGACTTACTCTGAGAAAATAAGTCCTCTTGACAGTAGCCCGGCCCTGATCATCCCGTCATTGCACTCGAGTTTTGTCTCTTTGTCTAATCGCAGCCTTAGTTGTAGTTCAGGACAAAGTTCATTTCGGGAGGAAAATCCAGTGCTTTTGGTGCTCCTACACTCCTTCTACTTCATGAACAAGGATTTGTATTCTCTTCTTATATCCTTTCTAAAGATTTTTTAAAATTGTTATGTATATGAGTGTTTTCTTGAATGTATGTGTGTGCACCGTGTGTGTGCACGGTGTCTGAGAAGACCAGAAGAGCACGGTGTCAGCTCCCTTGGAATTGAAGATGCAGAGTGTTGTGAGCTAGCATGTGGGTGATGGGATATTTCTTTGCTTGCTGCTTCTGAGTAAGGTGTGCTCCAAAAGAGCAGAGTCCAGGAGCACATGATGAACCATATAGAGATAAATATAGAGATAAACATACATAATTTTATGTATCTTTCACATAGGCATGATGTGCATATATTATAATACGCAATAATATACACATATCTAGCCCACAATGAACAAGAACATTCATGATGTAAATAAATGCATATAAAATCTCACAAGATAACAGATATATACTGGTGTTGGTAATATACTAGATTTCACATACATGGACAAATTCTCTACAGACTTTCACAAACACTAGAGGAGTTATAATAATACTGAAACAGATCCGTCCTCACTACCACCCTGACTACCACACTGCCTGCCTAACTGTCTGCCACACTGACTGCCACACTTTCTGCCACACTGACTGCCATGCTGACTGCCACACTGACTGCCACACTTTCTGCCACACTGACTGCCATGCTGACTGCCACACTGACTGCCACACTTTCTGCCACACTGACTGCCATGCTGACTGCCACACTGACTGCCACACTGAGTGCCACGCTGACTGCCACACTGACCGCCATGCTGACTGCCATGCTGTCACTCTGTCTGACACACTGACTGCCATGCTGACTGCCACCCTCACTGCCATGCTTACTGCCACACTGAGTGCCATGCTATCTGCCACACTGACTGCCATGCTGACTATCACTCTGCCACACTGACTGCCACTCTCACTGCCATATTGGCTGCCATGCTGACTGTCACTCTGTCTGCCACACTGACTGCATGCTGGCTGCCACCCTGACTGTCACACTGACTGCCACCCTGACTGCCACACTGACTGTTATTCTGAGTGCCACGCTGGCCCTGCTGCATTTGTGAGCATCCGGCAGGCACACATTTCCTTTCCCACTGCCTCTCCCTCTGGTTTTAAAACCTTGTTTGGATTGTAGCTCTGGTGTGAATATTGGAACTGTTTAGCTTCGCTGTGAACCCGAGACCTATCTCAGTGACCCTTACTGCTTACCTGCAGTCACCCTGCCCTCCTTATCTACAGCACTGTGTTTTTGATCTCCATGATAGTTGCAATATTTTCCCATAGGCCCTGAAATGAGAAAAACAGCTCAAACAGTGAAAAGTGATCTGAGAGCAGCACACTCTGCCCTGCCAGGCCCTGCCAGCAACAGCAGATAACAGGAGCATCCACAAACTGGATTTTTTTTCCTCCTTGAAGTCAAGCTGAGTCCTTTCTCAGCTCTAGCCTTCATGTCTCTCTTGCCAGTCTGATGAGTTCTGAGCAAACCCCACTCCTTCCTCATTTGCCATTCCCATCCACACTAACCAGCTATGAGACTGGATGCTGAGGGCAGAAAGGCAGACACCAACACGCGACCCTTCCATTATCACTGCCCAGACTGACCTCCCTCTCCTCCAAGGAGCCTACTCAAGTGTTCAGGGCAGCCACCTCTCGCTTCTGGCCTTCCATAGAAATGGAAGGTTGCCATGTGTTCTATGGTTTAGATTGTAATCATCCCTTTCATGTGTGCCATGGTCTCATGTGCGTTAAAATGAAAGACCACACTCTTTGTTCCTGATATACTTCCTCAGTGACCCCTAATATATTCACCGAGGAGTCCCTGACCTATCCACCCAATACTTCTTTGTCATGAGTTTTGTTGCTGTTGTTGTTGTTGTTTGATATAGTCTTCTGGTGGGCCTGGAACTCACTATGCAGACCAGGAGACCTGCTTCCTGTGTCTCGGACTAAAGGTGAGTGCCACTGGGCATGCACAGCATGGTTTGGTTTTGCTTTGCTTTGCTCTGTTTTGCTTTGCCCTGCTGTGGATTAAGATGAGTCACTTGGGATGAAGGTTGCTTCGGTCCAAAATAAAGGCTCCTCAGGAAAGAAAAGGAGGAAAACTTGATGTGTATTCTGTCCCTTTTGCTATAAACAATTCAAATTGTCCCGTCAACTCTGACCCAAATGACTGGGTTTTGGAGAGCCGAGTTAGCAGTGGGGAGAACATGCAGCCAACAATGTTAATGCCAGGAAGCTTCTGTGAGCTCTGCCGATTTGAAGAGCTAATGCATCTAGCAGGTTGAGTTCTTCTGCTATGTGTGTGCACTGACATTCCAAGACCCAGAGGTCAGGATAAGCACACTGGAGTGGCCAACGGTCATTTGAGAGTGACAAGAGCAAGGCAGGCCAGTGGAAGCTAGGCAGGGGCAGGACCAAGCTTCCTGGGGTCTGGTCAAGCTTCAGAAAGAGGACTGGAAGGAGGATGGAATGGGAAGAAGGAGGGAGGTCTCTCTGCCCTGACCCAGAGTGGGAACAAGGTGAAAGGGGAGATCCCTGGGCCAAGGCAGTGACCCAGAAGACCCTGAGCAGAAGTAAAAACAGATGTGAAACAGAAGCTGTCAATATCTGGGCATGGGGGGTGTGGGGTGGGGGGACATGGGGTCCGCCCTGAAGGAGATGACCCAAAGTACGATACACTATTGTTGATGTGTCTTCACTGGGCCTGGCATTCAGCCATTAAAGCCGGACAGCCACGGGCACGGAGAGCTGCCCAGAGCACACAAAACACTTTGTTCCTCTAAGTGAACAGGGAAAGGAATGCACCTTGTTGAGCCTGGAGGAGTGACCTGTCCCATAACTCACCCACTTGACACCAGACAGACGTCACGCTCTCTCGTTATCCGGGCCACGTCCCAGAGGCTCGAGTTACGTAACACACACTCTTACGATGCATATTAATCAGCCACCCCAGTGTAGGTCCAAGAACTCAAAAATCACACGTCTCCTGTGTGGGAAGGATAATAAAGGCTGCAGCAGGGGGCTGGTGGCTCTGCTAAGGGAACCAAAGATGCCTGACCTTCGAGCCAGATGACCCAATCATTTGAGTGTCATGATCACAGGCCACAGACTAAGTTTTGCTTCCGGGCAGTAGAACAGCATTAGCTGACTGCTAAGAAACACAAGACTGTACCTCTGAGGCACCAGCAGGCCTTTTTTTTTTTTCTGCTCTCTTCCTTACAGCAACCCACATGGCCATTTGAGCTCAGTGTTCCTTCTGTTTAAAAAAAAAAAACACCAGATGTGACTGTTGATTCCCACAGCACCCCACCCCCCAGAGACACCCCAGCTCCCATGCCAAAATCAGCAGAGTACTCCCCAGCTAGGATTTAGAGGGATCTGAACTTGGAGCTTTAGTATTTAAAATATGTCTTTCCAATGCACTGTCTCATAACTACAATATTATAACTGCCATTATTAGAAAGAGGAAATTGAGGTTGAGAGAGATTAGGTAATTACTCCGAAGTCACTAAGCAAATATGTAACGAAGTTGATTATCAAATAAAGTTAGATCCTTTCTTGTGCCTCCATCTTTAGGCACACTTTATTCTCCACAGGGCTGTGGTCTCTCCTCTGGCTAACCTGGGTTACGGATTACAGGTTACAGATTACCCATGCACCATCACCCCGTGTGCATTTCTTTTCCTCCAATGAGTTATTCTTGAGTGCAGATGACTCTCCTTATTTATTAGACATATGCTGCCTGAGCACATGTGCTTTCTTTAGTTCTGCGTGGCCATCCGTGTCCCCACTGAAAGTTTTCTGTGAATTTTGTCTGCATTTTTTTTAAACCTTAGATTCTAGTCCCAAGGCAGATACACTACAAAGGCTTAATAAACATTTTTGAATCCAGGTCTCTTTTCCTCCAAATCTCAGGTACTTTCCACTATAGTAGATTTCCTTCCTATTCCCCACAAACTCCCAGAAGTTGAGCTAGGTCAAGTGAAAAATCTTATCTATCAAGTGGACATTGAAATTACTACCACTGTCATTAGTACCAAATTCCCTATATATTTTCTTGCACCTCCATACTTACGAAAAAGTTTATAAATTAGGCATACTAACAACAATAATAACAAAATAGGATAATAATAGCAATAGACTATAATAGAAGTTATTTAAAACATATAAATTCACTGTTTACTTGTGGAATTTTTCCATTTAATAGTTTTGGACCTTGGTTGCTTACAAGGAACTCAACGTTCAAAACCAAAGTGTGGCTAAGGTGGGAATCCTGAATTCATCCTTACTCACTTCACTCGTCAGTCCAAAGTACAAATGTACCTCCTCCCCAGGGTCTCCTTTAACATGTGGGGGTCTTGGGTAAACATTTAATGTCACCCACTATATATTAAATTCACTGATAGAGATATCTACCAATGTATTCTTTGTGTCATCTAAATCTCTAAGGCCCAAAATAAAATAGAATCCTCAGCCTCCTATGAATCCTGAAGCAGAACAAGGAAAGACGAGGAGAGAGTACCCTACTCCTCCCCACAGCTGCTCTGTCTTCTTGATTCAAAGATCAGGCTCCATATACCAGCCGCCCTTGTAAAGAACAGTACCTTGGCCATGCTTGAGGTCTATGAGGTTTTCATGATTTAACCCCCAAGGCGCACACCCTGGGGAGCAGCCCAGGGAAACCCTAGAAATACTCTGGTCATCCCACCAAGGAAATCTGAGATCATAAGTACCTGAAGTGTGATCTAGAAAATGTAGCTGGCCTGGGTTCCAGGAAGATAATCAGATCTGGTTCTGACAAGCAACAGCCTTCCTTTAAGTTCATAGTCAAAAAAAAAAAAATGCCGATTTTACTTGGAAGTGCTCACTAAAGTACGGCTGAAATTCTTCCTTTATGTATGCTGGAGTTGAGTTTTTACAACTGCCCACTTCCTGTCACCAAAGAGGAGGTAGGGGCCATCCTGACTGTCCCGAGGTCTAACTGAGGAGAAAGTGGGTTAGATTTGTATTAGCTCACTGTTCTCCTTGCTGAGATAATATATCTGAGGAGGTGCCAACAGCCTGGGCCTGCAATCTGGTTTTCCACTATTTTCCCTGACAGAAGAAAAAAAAGAGAGGGAAAGGTGGTGGGAAACCATGTTTCTATCCTTGCCAGTGAGTTTCCATTTGATTTGGGGGCAAAAGGCAAAGAAAGCACTATGAATTCAATCATCCACATGATTAAAAAAAAAAAAGCTGTTCAGTGCTCTGAGTGCCCTTTGGTGCTGCCTTCAGGTAGAAAAAAAAAACTGACCCTCTTCCTGACAATGTATATAAAGTTCAACCGAGCTCTTCTTGACACAGGCTGAAAACAAGTGGCAGCAGTGACTGGATCCAGTGGCCATGGGGCTGGGCCTCACTCTGGCTGGGCTGGCATTCTTCTCAGCCTCCTGTCTAGAGCAAAGAAGCCAGGACCAAAATGCATAGGGATGGAAGCCATGAGCTGTGCTTTCCCAGAAAGCACATGGCTCCTGAGCATTCTATCCAAACACCCCGAGTGCTCTGCTCTATTTCAATTGCTCTGTTTTAAACATATTTGGAAACGTTCACTAGCCAAACCCCTAGGGCTTTGCCAATCGGTGAGTCACTTTTGGTCAGATGGTCACTTCTGAGGTCTCAGAGATCAGTCCCCTTCCCCAGCGAAGAGGAGCAGCCCACAGGTATTTGTGGAGCGCTGCCTGCCGTCTCACGGCAGAACAGTCTCAATCAGTACACGAACATGGGAAGACTAAAATGGAAACATGAAGGATTTCACAAAACAACTGCATGGCTGTCTGGTTGCTTCTGGCTTTCCTGTTGTCAGTCCTTTGGTTCACCATCGTGCTTGTGCACAGTAAATGCCACCCCACCCCCTCCACTGCCACAGCTTCCTCAGACAGACAAGAGCCATTGGCATCCACACTTTAACACTCAAGGTTCACCGTGTCCTCCTTTAATCACTCTGCGTGCCCGCATCTGTCCCACTGACATGTGAAGCATCAGTAATGACTTGCTGAGAGGAGTTTCTATCTCTCAAAACATAGGCTTCTTTTTCTACTAGTGATGGAGCTGGTTTTAAGGAAAACTAGTCAGCGGCAGCGTTTGATTTCTGCAGAAGTTCTTGTTTGCTGGTCCTGGTACAAATGGAACCTGGGGAAGATGGGGACTGGAAGAATTGATGGATAAGTAATGGTAGGTTGGTCCCTAGGCCAGGCCAGTTTGGCAAGCGGTGGAATATTTCTAAGGGAAATTTACTTCAAATTTTACAATTTTAATTTCATTTACTGACTCCTAAAATATCTTGTGTCTATGATATATCCCAGAGAGGTAGGGGGGGGGTTGTTCATTGTAAAGAAACTGACAGTTGAGTTTGGTCTGGAAAATATGAGTTATATTCCTCCACTAGATAATAAATTATAGCCAGGAGAAACAACTTAACAAGGGAACAGAGAGGCAGCAACATTTGAGCTATATTAAGAGAGAAAATAACTAGGTAACAAGGATTTTTAAAAATCCAAACCTTGTCTTTGGACAAGGCAGAACCTATAAGAAAAAAAGTTGTATAGATATTTTTGGCCCATTATACAATCCCCTACCTGGCCCCAAATAATTAAAAGTTCTGTTTTCTATCTCTAGTCCTTGTTTTTTTTTCTTCCTCTCAAAATGACTTATCATATGATATGTGTAGTCACACACACACACACACACAGAGAGAGAGAGGGAGGGAGGGAGGGAGGGAGAGAGAGAGGCTGGCAGTATTTACTAGCCCTATGTATAATGTTCTTTTGCTCTATTATGAGATAAGTTTCCCGAGGATAGAGGTCAGCAAGCATCTCTGATCCAACTGTAAACTGCACAGGCGCAGGCGGCTTCACACACAAGTCTATACTTAATAAATATTTGGTCTGTGGAGAAGAATGAGGTCAATGGGTGGGATATGACATTGTATATACAAAGCTTTCCCCTGGGCATCCTAGATTTGTACTCACAACTTTCCTGAGTACACAGAAAGTGTGGGAAGATGAGATAATTCCTTGTCTCAATTCAAGGGCATATGAAGGAAAATAAGAAATATAGAGTGTCTACTGAATATTTATTTTGTTTACATGAATTTCATCTTATTTACCTGAGAAATCTTTCATACAGTATTCAAGAAAACCCAGACTCAGAAAGGTGCAGTTATTTTTAGAGATACCCAGCTGCCACATCTACAGGGTTCTAGCACCTTCCAAGGCTCAGGCTCTGAGCTTTCCTCAGATGCTTCCTAGGAATCTGAGTCATCTTTCATTTTACTAAAATTCCAAAGGTTCTTTTTTAAAATGAAAAGTTTTTCTCTCCATTCACAAGAATAAAGAGAGGAAGGGAGAGGGGGGAGAGAGAGAGAGAGAGAGAGAGAGAGAGAGAGAGAGAGAGAGAAAGAGAGGAGAAAAAAACTTCCTCTGACCAATGGAAAAATAATCCAAAGCTCTGATTGCTGGCAAAGGGCCCAATGGTGTGGGCCAGGCTGTGAAAGAGAAGGAGACAGATTCTCATGGAAAGCAACCACTCCACCCACTCATATTTGTGTTTCTCTGAGGTTAACCCCGGGCCCCACCACTGCTGCCTGCACATCACTTTGGTGACTGTTCCCACCATCAGCATGCAGATAGTGGAGGGTGGAGGCACAAGAATCTTATCACCCCTATGAGAAGATAAAGCCCCCAACTCAACCCTTATCAATATAGGCTTCATGCACACCAGTCGGTGCTTACAAGGCAAGCAGACAGCGTGTTTCTGATCACGGTTCAAGTGGGATCCGGGCAGCATTGGCCTAGCCTGCATGGCCTTGAAAGCGGTAATTAAAACCAGAGTGGTCTGCTTTGTTTTGATAATAGCCAGACCTTCTTTTGAGGAAATATATGGTAATAAAATGGATGAAATGGGGTGTGTGTGTGGGGGGGGTAACACGAATGAAATCAACATCCTTTTTCAAAATCAACCAAACACTCTGTGAGAAATCTTTGTTTCTTCTTCATTGATGGTTCATAGCCAGTTTATGATCCCAGTCCCTCATTGCTTGTCTCTCATTCATTCATTCATTCATTCACTCACTCACTAATTCATTCATTCATTCATTCATTCATTCAGTGAGTAGTTTTGGAATGTCTACCAAATTTGTCTTGTATTAGACACTGAAATGTGAACTCAACTTAAATGGAGTCCTGTTTCCCTGAGGGCAGGAGAGGACAAAAGGAGCATGGGAGAATGGTTCAGGACAGAGAATAGCCTGCCCCTGAAGTTTCAGCCCATCCCACAGGTACCCTTCTCTCCCCATGCACATTATATTCTACAGTGAACCTAAGTGACTCCCAACCTCCTCAGTTGTCCACCCTTTCTCTTGCCAACAAGTTGGCCTTCACTCTCTCCTCTTGATATAAGTCTATTCTTCTGCCCCCTCCTTCCATTTTATTCTTATTCATTCTCCAAGACTCTAAACATGCCAATTCACTCAAAAACCAACAATAATATCTCCCCAACTATGAGTCATATGCTGCCCTGTCCCAGCGAGCCCCTCAAATTCCAAAGACTTTATATTACACTGTAATTTGCTGTAATTTTTTCCTTTCTCTTTTATATCAAGAAAGCTAAGGAGAGAATGGGCCAGGTTATTATTGTCTTGAAGCCTAGCACAGTACACAACATAATGAGGATTCAACAAACGTGAGGGAAAGGGCCTATTTTTGTGCAAGATAAAACAGATACAGTTGAGGAGGGGGGTCAGCTCAAGAAAAGAGGAATGGGGAAAAATTAGAGAAACTTTCACAGAAAAAAAAAAACTATTGGCCTGAATCTTGAAGAATTGGCATTAAAATTTTGTTTTCTCCAAAGGAGTCTCACAGGAGAAACATACCACTCAAGGGTAGTCCTCACGTCCAGCAGTAAATAGTCAACACAAAACCAATTCAACAGCATCTTTGAAGGTTCTTTGTCTCAAATGTTGTGTAAAGACTTTTTTTAACCTTACAAGTTCTTTGAATAGATGAGTTGTGTTTTCATGAGACCTCTGTGCGTGTGAACTAGTATGTCTCTGTGTTTATATGCTTCTCATATTTTATCCTTTGGCTCTTTTTCTTCTTTTAGTTTGTTTACTCCTATTCCAACTTGTTTGTTTTTGTTTTATCTTATTTTATTTTATTACTATTCCACAGATGCCTGTTTGTTTTCTAAAGAGAGACAGAGGGGTGTGGGGTCCAGAGGGAAGAAGATGTGGGAATGAGCTATGGAGTGGTTGGGAGATGGGAAAACACAATCAGAATATGTTGTATAGGGAAAAATCTACTTTCAATAGAAGAAAAATATGAAAAATAATATATAAGTAAAGTTAGTTAAAAGAATTAGCACAAGAATTCAGAAACACTAAGAATCTGGATGCTACCTCTGGCGTGTTCTGAGGTCAGCACTGCTATAAACCTTCACCCGAGAACCTTTTCTTTCATAAAGGGCAGTGGTTATTAGAGACTCAAAAATGATCAAAGTGTGGAGAATCAGTGACTATGAAACCCTTGCTCTAAATGGAGCATCCTTATCCCCCTCTCCCACTACAAGGCTCAGAGAACATCGCAGACAAGACAATGGAAAGGATGTACGAGCCAGAGGTTGGGGAGAGCTGCTGTAAAACAGGGTCCTCTGGGCATTAGATGGTTGTACTCATGAATTCACTGCAATGGTGGTTACCTGCAAAAGACTTGCACAAAGTCCCAGCAGTGACCATTTCACCATGCATGGGAAGCGAGCTTGTAATGCCCCGTCTCTCACTGGAGCTACAGTTTAACAAAAGGAGAGAGACCAAAGTAAAAGAGGGATAGAACAAAAAAGCTAAAGAGGATTGTCACATGAGAGTCAGGGACAGAGATGGTGGGAGGAGGATGAAAATGCCCCCAAACTCGGTATACACATATATGAAATTGTCGAAGAATAAAATAGAATGAAAATAGAATGCACACTATTAAGAGATTTTTTAAAAATTAATGACTTCATAGATGGACAAATTCCAGGGGAAAAAAAGTATTTCCAGGCAAAGGAACCAGCAGATGCAAAACCAAAAAGAAGAAGTGAGCATTCAAAGTAATGTCAGTGTCCTGACATAGCTGGGTATAGACCCAAGTGGTCTGCTATGGCCTGCTGTCTGGGTTAATAGCCAGTAAAGATTATTTCTGAGTACGGCTGTGTTATTACTGCTGGGTATGAGAGTGTTTCTGGGAAAGACTGGCACAATGGATCTAGGTGCTTCCAATAGATCTACTGGGTGCTTCCATAGAATAAAAAGGTAGAAGAAAACCCAGAATTCCAGATCCTCAGGCCTTTGTGCTTTTAGACTTGCCTTAGGGACTCCCACTCACATTTCCATCCATCCATCAGGACTTCAGAGTCAGACGAGATTTACGGCCTCTAATTTGCATAAGGCATAGGGTACGGCGCACGTCATAATAAACTCCTATTATGAATCTCCGTATATCCCATTGCTTTCCTTTCTTTTGAGCCTTCTGAGTAATAAATACACAAGTCACCAAGTGGTTAAGTATCAAAAGATGAGGTTGAAGAAGCAGTATCCATGGAGGTGGCCAGGGGCTTTACATACAAATAGAAGTTTGCCTTTGTCTGATAAGTACACAGAACCGGAACATAAGATCATTCCATCAGTCCACCAACACCCACAAGGCAGCATGCCTAGTAACTGTAGTGTTGCAAACCAAATATGCTCAACTTCACATGGAAATGGTATTTTTCCCCCCACAACTCTTCTAGATTCTAACAACATGGGTCATAATGGAACTCTGTCAGAAAACAGCAACAAAGCAAAATTCAGTTTTTAGATAGTGACTAAATTGGATCATCAGATCCTGAGATCAGGCAAGCATGTTTCAAAAGAGAGTTATCTTCCTTGGTAATGCCAGTGGTGGAGAACCAGTTACTCAGCCCAGGCCAGTGAGAACACACACTCTCTCCATTCCTGGTCCTATGGTTTGTTTTCACTGATATATTATTTATTTAAAATGGTATGTTTCAAAGCCTTGCAAAGTGACACATTTTCTCTGGCTTGCCTTTTATTCTCAAACTCAGTTTTAACACAATCCATTTGATAGATAGAGTAAAAGGCCACATGAGAGAGACACCAAAGACAGAAGCAGTAAATGTCATTTTGGTAAATAAAAGATGGACGGACATACTTTCCAGAGAGATGTGAGCCTCGCTGTACTGTAAGGGAAGAACCTTTAGACAAACAAATCCTTGGGGAAAGCATGGAGGTGTCGGGCTGGGCACAGTCTGCTAATGCGGTGACCACTGATGGACAGCAGCCAGCTGGTAACAGCAGCTCAGGTCTAGAAAGAACAAATGCTTGCACTCAATTTGAACTCTGCAGGGACATCCAGCGCATTGCATTTTCACAGACTGTACTGATCAAGTTTTCCTCTGTTGGCTGAATTTCTACCATGTCTTTTATTGTTGATTTCTCACTCAGTCTTCTGGTTATGAATGTTCAACATATGTTATGATATTCTGGCATCTTGAAAACCAGTCAGGATAAGTAATCATATGTTTGTAGAAGTGATTGCAGGAATAATCAGGGAAATGGATATGAACAAAACCCTCATGAGATACTGTTTTCTTCCCACAGGGATCACTGGAATAAGAAATTCAGATTCTCACCAAAATGAATTTTGGTTAGAGGTTAGAGAAATTGTAGCCATCATACGTCATTAATGGAAATACAAGAGGTTAAATAATTTGGAAAAGTCTACCTGTTCCTCAGAAGTTTAAGTATACTTGTAAAAAAACAATCCAGCAATTCCACTCATAGGTAAATCCTGAAGAGAAGTAAAACTCTACAGAGAAATTTCTGAAGGCTATGAAAAAAAACTCATTCCAAGTCAAGAGAATTTAGTGAAAAAATTTGGGAAAAATAAAAGGATACACATGCAGGTGCACACACATGTACATGCACACACATGCAGGTGCACACACATGTACATGCACACACACCAACAGAAACTACTCTATTTTCCCAGACCTTTTGTTTCTATTATATCATAATGCCATGTTAATCAGTTTTCTCAGGCACACATAAGACCTATAGAATGACAAACCACCATACAAACTCACCAAAGCCCTAAAGGCAATATTAAAGATACAAGTAGCTGAAGACATTTGACTGAAAACTTTCAAATTGTTTTCTTCCAGACCATTGTTAAAAGCAATAGCTGTGTTTAGCTAAGAAAGGTTGGCCATGTTTGGGAAATGCACTAAATATTGTATTTTGATTATCTGGGAAGCTTCATGAAACTCTAATCCACGTTATATAAACCTGGCAGTCAAAAAAACAAAAACAAGAAAAAACAAAACCAAAACACTAAGCAATCCATACTGACTACACACAGTCCTTGCCTCAGCACATAGACCACTGAATGGAGCATAAACCAAAATTTGGTTGGTTGACTCAGAATGATGTTATGTCCATGGATCAAAACTAAGAATCACTGAGAGAAGCTAGGCACAGTGGCACATGCCATTAATATCATCACTAGAGAGGCAGAAGCAGGTGAATCTCCAGGAATTTGAGACCAACCTCCTCTACATGGTGAGTTTCAGGCCAACTAGGGGTACACAGTGAGAACCTGGCTCAAAACAAGTGAGCAAACAAACACAGAAGAATTCACAAAAGGCCCCAGGTAGCAAGTTCAAGGCCAATCAGAAGAGCCCTTATGGAAAGCTAGCTCCCAGGTATTCCAAGATCCCATACAGCTCCCAGAGCAGCCTGATTCCCTTAGGATGACATGTGTCTTAGATTTTCCACTGAGCCTGTTTATACATATTTCTCCAGAATATTTATTATAGTATCCCTTATAGGCAGAATGTTTCTGCTTTGAACAGTAAGTTATAAAGTGGTTAGCCTAGCTATATGAAATATGCTTGCACAGTTAACATTCAACATACAATGAGCCATTTTCACACTCAATCTGTGCTCATGATTTCACAGGGTTAGACAGAAAACCCAGCTCCAGTGTGACAAAGGCATTGTAATTCAAGCAACAAAAACCTGTGTGACTCTCACCTTCACTCCAGAGCACACACTGGATGACTTCAGAAAAATTATTTGGTCTCTTTGCTCTCTTCCTGCTGACTAAGAAATGGAACATTTGTTTGAGTCTCATGAGATAGCAACTAGTGATCTATGAAGTCATTAGGCCAGGGGATTGGGTAGAAGGTGAGTAAATAAGTAAGGCATGATAGGATGATAGCAGAACTCTGGTTGATGGGTTTCCAAATAAAGATAAGTTGTCTCTAATTTTCACCTGTTGCTCTCATCTTGTTTGAATTGAGTCAACTGAATGGAAACCACATACTATACTTTATGTGTGCATGTGTTTTGCTGCACAATGAGTGGTTATAATGGCAAAGGTGTATTTTCACAGACCAAAGTAACGTGATTTTATACATTGCAAATAGTATTCAGCCAGTGTAAAATGCCATCACAAAATGTCTGTAGCATGATGTATACACATACATATATTTATATGTTTATTTAATTGACTAATATTTTGCATATACACATACACAAATACATACACACACTTCACAGGCTATTGAGGTTTTGGTCTTGGATGATCTCAGTTGCATAACCAAGTCTAGAAACAATTAACCTATATCAAGTATCAGGTGTATTTCAGTGTCTGGGCTGGATAAATAATTATGCCTTTAAATCTTCATTACAATCTGGCACACTGAATATTCTTATTCTCTTTATGCAGGTGAATAAATTAATTTTAGAAAAAAGACAAATTACCCAACAACACGGAAATCATAAAGAAACTAAGTCAATTTTGAACATCAAACCAATATCACAAGTTCACTGTTTACAAGCTATGCCAGCCACATGGATGCTGAGAACAGCAACTACAACGATGAGGTAGCCACCAGATGGACTGTGCATATTTTTCATATTGAAATAATTAAACCTCTTGTTATAAGGATAGCCTGTAATAAAAAGATGCTTTCTTTTCCATGTACTATCCTATTGCAGATCTTCAGAAGTCTGAATCTATTTTTAATTCTTTATGTTTTTCTGGTGACTGAATTCCTGTATAATTAAAAGAAGAAAAGCAAGAAAAAAAAAGAAGACAAATATTCCTTGGAATTTCTTTCATGCTCTGTTCCCAGCCTGTGTGTGTATTTCTTGGTGTGTTTTTAAAAAGTTGCATTGACTCAGCAACAGGCTGGCCAACTCCGTGACAGCTCATCTCTGGTTTCTATTAACTGTGATTAATGCCAGGGATCGTGTTTATGCTCTGAGTCTACACACCAGTTAGGGGCTCAGGGAATTTAGTTCCGGCTTGTATTTAAAAAAAAAAAGTATGGGGGTGGGATATGTGGACCAGAAGGAGCCAAGCAGGGGAGGCCAGAGCTTTGGAACTTGTACTAGCTGTGATTTGAAGGGTGATGGGCAACCAGAAAAGGGAAACCTCAATCCTGGATTCCCAGTGGAAAGTGTATCCTTCCACTCTCATGATGCCTGCCAGACTCTATCCTGGACACTCTTAGAAACTGATAGAAGTCTGAGCTGAAAGCTATGCCCTTGCCAGATCAGCGGGAGGTCACCACAATCATTCAATAAATGAATAAATCCCTCTGCAATCCAAGGATTCATTAGAATCAACACTCAGAGTGGGGGGATAGGGTGTTAGGGGATAAATGAATTGTCAAGAGACTTCTTGGAAGGGCACCAAGCCTTGTGATTGTTTTCTGGGACAGGTCCTGCCATGATTTATTAATAATCAAATCTCAAGGTTGGCATAGACTTTGAAGGTCACCTGGTCAAGGCCCCACTCCATGTTTGAGTGTCTTGTATCACATCTCACCAAAGATCTTGTCTGGTTAATTCCAGGCATGGAGGACTCATTACTTCCTAGGGTACCACAGTCAGTTCAGAAGCAGCTCTAACTATTTGACAAACCCTCCTTCCTGCACTCAATAAATGTTTGTTAAGCGCTAAGTGCCCATGATCTGTTCTGGACCCTAAAGAATCAATAAACAAACAGACAACAAAATTCCCTCCTCTTTTGGAGCTTGCATTCCTAACATTGAGCCCAACTTTGCCTGTACCTCTCTTTCATCCCCACAAAGCTGATATCACCCTCTGGGTTCTCTTAGTGGCTGTGGGGAAAGTGTTTACTGTTGTCTCGTGGAGGTATCCAAAGACAATGAATGAAAGGACACTTTTCCGGCTTGTCTTTTCATTACCTTTGATTTTCCTCCATTACCTGTTTTTAATGTTCTTAGCTACATTGGCGTGTGTGTGTGTGTGTGTGTGTGTGTGTGTGTGTGTGTGTGTGTGTGTAAACATACTCCGATTTGTTGATGGTGTTCCTTTAAAAATGTGGTCCTCAGAAATTACTAAGATCTTCCAAATGAATTCTAGCCATCATAGGACACAGCAGAATCACCAGTGCCTGCTCCAGTTCTCAGGTGTCCAATAGTGCAATCCAAGTTTGCCACGCTGCTCTTACACTACTCTTAACACATATGGAGCTCTCTACCAGCTTCACCAACTCTGTGGTGCTAAAATATTTAGACAACTTGGAAATAAGCACACATTAGTCATTAGCTGGCAACACCCAGAGCATGGTTGAGAAGCTCCTGGAAGCAAAATTGGGGTCCCTTGAAGGGGTGAATTTTTTCCATCCTGAAGACCACAACTGTGCTCTGAGACCAGCAGTGTTATCCACCAAGAAGAAAGTCAAGAATTTTGATGAAACAGTAAAGTTTGAGCCTCGACTGATGTGCCTGGAGAAAATGAAGCAAAGATAACAACATCTTCCATAGTGCCCATGACAATCAAGCTTACTAAATCTCTAGTGTTATTTGTAATCAGCCCTCTACGTCCATGGACTCTACACCCACTAATGAGGATGGAAAATATGCCAACAAAAAACTGCATCTGTACTGAACATGTGCAGATATTTTTATTGTCATCCTTTCCTAAACAATACCCCATAACAACTATTTACATAGCATTTATATCAGATTAGATATTTCAAGAAATCTGTAAGTGGAACAAAGTATGCAAGACAAGAGAATTGTGTGAGGCATATGCAAATACTGTTCCATTTTCAATAAGGAACTTGAGCATCTATGGATCTTGGTATCAAGGGAGGATCCAGAACTAATCCTCCAGGTACATCAAGGGATAGCTGCATATTACTTTATTTAGTCTTCACAATATTTTAAAGGCTATGAAATATCTTAATTTTGAGGGTGAACAAAAATACAAGCAATAATATCTTCATGTTCAAATTTACTTTAAAGGTAAAATAATACAGGTTAGTGGAGTCAAAAGTCAATATACCTGATCATCTTCATCATACGATTTTCCATCTGCCTTGATAGACGTGGTAATATTCTTTAAGATGCCTCATGGCCAAATCACTGGGTGTCAGTGTATATGTGACTTGATAAACAGCACTAGGTCTCTCAAGCACTTATAATTTTAGATTAATTTTCCACCTTCTTTTCTCCTTTATATCTAATCAAATAGAGGATTCAAGGACTTTTCTTAAAGTGTGTCAGTTGAAATATACAAACTTCAGAAAACTAGGTTATAAAAGATACATCTGTGAATTACATTCATGCACCCAAAGAGTTGATACCATGGATATTGGCTCGTGCAGTATTTGGAGCAAAACATTAAATAAAAAGCTGTAATCTTAAGGTGTTGATCTGTCATTGTCAAAGTCCTTAAAACATAATAATAAAATGGATTAAATACAACTTCTACAGAAGTCTATAATCACTGATTCATGAATTCACTTAGAGAATCAACATGTCTTTCCATTTGGAATTTTTCCAATTTAGATCTAGATTAGATGGTAAAAATGCTCTTAACTATTTTGAAAATAGAAACTCTTTTATTTTTTTCACACAGGGTTTCTCTGTGTAGCCCTGGCTGTCCTGGACTCACTTTGTAGACCAGACTGGCCTTGAACTCACAGAGATCATTCTGTCTCTGTCTCCCAGAGTGCTGGGATTACAGGCAGGTGTGCACCATTGCATCAGGCCGAAAGTAGCAACTCTTGAAGTCATTGTTTAGAGTTCTAATCCAGCCCCTCACAGGGAATGAGATAGCCATGGGGAACTCACTGCAGACCCTAAAACCTGCTGGTTCTGGAAGGATTGCCTAGCCCTGGCAGACCCACAGATAGTCTCAGAGCAGGAGCTGGGTGTCTTCATGGCTTCACCAGAACTCAGAGTGGTCTGCGAAGTCCAGCTGATGGTGTCAGCGGGGAAGAGCAGTAATCAAGGAAGTCACAGAAGGCACCAGCCTGAGTCCATCCAGAGCTGCACCTGTGATCTACAGGACTCAGGTGTATTGCAAGGGGAAAAAGAACGAAAGATCAAGAAGATATCAAAAGCCCTGACATGGACAAAGGAAAAGAAGAGAAAGTTTCAAAGCCAGTTCTGGATAAATTGACTGAGAAAGGGGGCCTTAAAGGACAGATTGTGTTTTAGGCTAGTGCATAAGGGAAGAGGCTACTCCATGCAGAAAGTGACTAAAGCACCTAGTGTCTGAGAAGGTAATTGGACCAAGTAAAGATCACTTCACACACCATATTAACATTTTAAAATTGTATTAAGTGTGCAATTCTTTTAAAGTACACAATGCTGTTGTTTCCGTTCTTTCATTAACTTTTTCTGTGGAGGGATGTTTTACCTGCATCTATTTTCTGTGCACAGAGTGTGTGTGTCTGGAAGTCTCAGACACCAAAAGAGATGGCCAGATACCCTGGGCCTGGAGTCACAGACAATTGTGAAGCACCGTGGGCATGCTGGGAATTGAACCAAGGTCCTCTGAGGAGCGAACCCAGTGTTCTTAACTGCTGAACCATCCCTCCAGCCCTAAAGGTTCAATTAAAAAAAAGATAAAGCAAAACAAAGCATTCTTCCTATCTGGGGGACATACAGAAGTAGACGTGTAAATTGTATTCCTCCTTTTAGGCTGCTAGAATAAAGAGAATATGCTTCCTAGTGTCTGTGTCATCAGAACATCACAGACGGAGTCTGGTTTAGAGAAAACTGTCACTAAAATCTAGCAACTCCAGGTCTCAGCAATTTGGAGATATAAAAGCACGAGTCTTGCCTCTTAGTGGAAAAGGCAGAGTCCAAAACAGAGGAGGCCTGGGAAGATGGCTCAGTAATTAAGAATGCTTCCATGTGAGGACCATAGTTCGTCCCCAGGACCTATATAAATGCCAATTGGTCATGTCAGTCTGTCTGTCTGTAATTCCAGCCTTGGGAAGTTTAGACAGGATCTGAGGGTTAGAGAGGCGCGATGTGTTGAGGAACTCTGGGTTTGACTGAGAGACTCTGCCTCAATGGATAATGTGAAAAAGCCATCAAGGATGATTCTGGACATCAGCCTTGTGATCTTGTATGCATATACACACTCAAACATATCCAAGCCTGTATGCATGCACTGCACAACACACACACACACACACACACACACACACACACACACACACACACACACACACGGGTTGAGGAGAGGAGAGATGAGTCCAATGTCATTAGAAAAACAATAGCATTATTCACTGGATGCTTGGAAGCCTGGACAGGCACTAAATATTTATGCTCAACAAATAGTTGTGGCCCAAGTGTGTGGGAGTGTTTGGAGATCTAAAGCTGGCATGAGACACACAAATAAGGAGGGTGATACTGAAGAGACCACCTAGAATCATTGCGTTTATGAGAGCCCTTGGCCCTGCTGCTGTTTAGCTCCACCGCGAATCCTAGCTAGTAAAACTTCTCAGAATGTTTTGCTTTGTTACAATGTTGGGGAATTCAATGAGCATGTTTTTCTAAGTTTCAGTTTTGAAGAACTCTTAGTTTTCCCTTAGTTCTTCTGCTCCGGTTCCTTTTTTGTGTCATGGAGTATAGGAAGGTCCAATACGCTTCCCAGCCTGAGTCCTCTTTCACAAAACAGAAGAGTGGTCTTAGCTGAGACCTCAGACTGGTCAGCCGCAGCAGCCCCACCACACTCTCATTGTACAGAGACCTTCTGGTGGGACTCAAAGCCCTTGCTCTGCATCCTTAGACAGCTAAGCTACATCTCCCACTCCTCCTGTTTTGTAAGAGAAAGAGACTTCTGTGCTATGTCTCCTGTTATCTGGTCCATTTTAAAAATGAGTCTAGAATAGCCAAAGCCTCCCTCCAGGGGAAGCCCTCATGTGCTATTTTAATTGTGTGATGAATGAAGCCCTGCTGAACTACCTTCATAAATCAACTGGAGAGTGCTTGATATTTCGGGATAGAATACAAATTCAGAGACAAGGGCCCTGAGCATTACCTTAAAAGACAGAAAAGGGAAAAAATGGAGGGTGGAGCTGAAGACCAGAATGAAAACTTAGAAAAAGAGGCTTAAGATTTGAACTGGCTGGCAAAAAAAGAGAAAGAAAGAAAGAAAGAAAGAAAGAAAGAAAGAAAGAAAAGCATAGAAACTTTGCCTTCTCAGAGCCTGATTATTGTTGGCAAGCCTAGAGGTTCTGCTGCAGGGACCTCCCATGATGTCCACCAGAAAAAAAAAATAAAAATAAAAAAGATGAGAGCATACTGGTGTTTTCTTTTTAATTAGGGTTATTTATAGGGTTGAGATTGCTGTGTTTATGTGTGTGCATTTTCCTTCCCAGTGGTCATCGTCAGCTCTTTTGGTCTCCTAGTCACAGAAACAGAAACATGACCTCCTCACTTCTGGCGAGAGGGTCCCCTGAGAAGTCAGCAGCCTGTGCTGAGTCAGGTGGACGAGAAGCTGAGTCTTAAGAAGCAAGATCCTGGGACTCTGCCCTGTTTTGACCCAGGCGAGAATGAATTGCTGCCCTGTCTTGGATGGCCCTGTGAAGGAAGTCTCTGGAGTCTGTCTGGACTGTAACCCAGGAATCTCAAGAGACAGGGCAAAGGCTGCAAATGAGTCTCCCAGAGAAGCAGCAGAGTCTGGGAACCAGAGGAAACACCTGCGAGGAAAGGGACCCACAGCTGTCCTCGCCTAGGTCTTCCAGATTTGGAGGAAGGAAGGAGGAAGCCCTGGAGGGGGGAGGGGTTACAGTTGACTACAAGGAGCCGGGAAGCACAGGTTGTAAGTCCCAGCTCTGTTGTTGGGAAGGCCTGAGCAAGCTGCTTATCTTCCTGGACGCTGGTCTCTTTAGCTGTAAGAAGTAGACTGGACCCATGGCGGCCAGCATTACTAGGTGGCTTTATGACTCAGGGAGTTCTATAAAAAGGACACTGACACACATTCTGCTTTGTCCAAGCATTCCCATCCTCGGCTTTACATTTCCCAGAAGCCCTTGGTGCAGCAGCCTCTGGAGTGGTACCTGGTTCCAAGGACAGGGAGAGAGGAAGCAATAGCACACTGTGGCTCGGCACCACTCACAGAAACAGTAGGCATGAAGACATCGTAGAAAGTGTGTGCTCTGGAGCAGGCACCTCAAAATGGCCCTGCCCCTTAGCTAACAACTAATACTTTCCCTTGCCTCAATAATTAGAAAATTAAAAATACACAATTTGCTACATTTATTGACAGATTTTAAGGCATAAAAGAAAAGGCTTAATCCATAACTGCTCATTCCAAATGAGAAGGTATGGTTGTTAGTCTTTCGACCTCTGGAAAAATGCTTTACCACCAAAGTATAATAATAATACTATTATTAACAATATAATAATAAACTTTGATATTTTTTAGGATAAAAGTCATTTTTTAAAAAGGAATGGGAAGGTGGTGTGATCCTCCACATCAAGAGTCCTCAATGCCCTAACAGCTCCTTATCCACACCACAGTCTTGATCATCTTGTCCTTTTAACTGCCTCTAAATGGCACATGGACAGTAGTGGAAAAAGAAAAGAAAAGTGAATGAATGATCAGTGAGAGGGGAAGGATCTTCAGAACTTCTCAATAGGTAGGAAAGGGGCAGGGATAAAGGGAAATTCCCACAGGGAAAAAAGCGACCCACTTGAAATGGACAGATCAGCTAAGCTTGTGCCATATGGAGATCTTACCAAATGAAGTCAGTAGTACTTGCTTCCTTTGCCATTCCCAGCATGCCCCGCTGTGTGGCTCTCCGAGAACCTCTTAGCTATCACACTCTCCATTCTGTTTCTGAGCAATCTTTTTAACAAGGAGACAGCATATGTAGTCTCTGTCTCACACATTTCTCACTGTCCTGCCAACTGCAGCGAGAACGTCACTCTATCTGCTTCCTTCCAGCTTTTTAGGAGAGAAGGATGATGCAATAGTGGCAGACTGGATGTCCAGAGACCAAGCAACCAACAACTGAATGTTCTGGTGTGGAACAAGGCTGAAAAGATGTTGAAGAAAGATCTGCACATACACCCCCTCGTGTGAGGTGAGGAGAGCCCCCTGGATTCCCTGGATTATTCTCTGGAACTTGGTCCATGCTGCCTGCTTGCTTCAGGATCTTTCTAACTCGATTGTGGTTCCCATATGCTGCGAAAGCCATTCTGGAAGAGGGAAGCTGTTATCCACCCCTCAGTTTGTGCAATCATCAATTTGCAAAGCCAAAGCCCATCCTACCCTGTCAGCTTTTGTCTGACCCCAAACAATTAAGGAACCCAAACTGGTCATTTGCGTGGCATTTAGGATCCCCTGAAAGAAATATGAAAATAAAATCCTTCATCTTTAAAAGATTAGCTCCAACAACCTTGTAGCAATTTTTCACCCCTGTTAGTCCTTAGAATGCTTACAAATCCCTTCTGACACTAGACAAGGTCATTAATGACATATCTGATAAGAAATTACACGAAGGAATTCGGTACTAAAACTCTGGAATTTGACCCAAATTTTAACACTGGACAGCCTGATTCCATCTTATGTTCAGCATTGTTTCTCTGTTTCTCTTTCAGCCAGCCAGCCATGGATAGAAGAGAGTAGCTTTATTCCACAAAGCAAAGAAAGATCACTATCCATCAGCATTCAGAGAACCCTGTTCCAGGAGTCCTGGGACCAGGCACTTTGCACACAACACTAGCACTCTGAACAGAAGATCCTAGCAGACATAGGTATGGGGACCAA
The DNA here is from genome assembly GCF_964271855.1 of Acomys minous. Classification (NCBI taxonomy): domain Eukaryota; kingdom Metazoa; phylum Chordata; class Mammalia; order Rodentia; family Muridae; genus Acomys; species Acomys minous. Next base: position 94,610,253 of record NC_140494.1, on the reverse strand, counting down.
TTGGTTCCTTTGCCTTCCCCCTGTATGAACAGTTTTAGGATGTAACCTGGAGCATTTTTACCCCTAAGATTTCTGTTTATACTTTCTTCAGTTTTGATTCCCTGGAAGCTGGGTGCTCCATTCACACCTCCCTATTTATAACATACATTTTTTCCTTTTTTTTTTTTTTTTTTTTTTTTTTTTGCTCAAGACTTACTATTTGTCTAAATCAGCAGCTGTCCACATCTGGCATAAACAAGACTTTTTAAATTTGTCACTTCCTAGTTTTCTAGAAGATGACAGATTCTGCTAATTCTAACAAAGCCCCTAATTTTTTTTTCTACCATTGCATTTGGAAAGCAAAGCTAAGGCAAATATTGACAAATTGCTTTTGCTAACCCCACTTTAGCAAGAAGATCCACCCCGTGAATTAATGTCATTCCAGCATGTCTCCATAATGCTCCAGTCTGATTTCACTTCGCCAAGATATGAGGACTTTTTGGTCCTTGGCCTCTTTCCATCAGTGCTGACATCTGTCCTTGATTTGTCACCTTATGTCCACGGTAGATTTCAGTCTCTAAGAGGGGTGAGGCGAAGGATAGGCAGCCATTAAAAGAGAGTTTCCCCAGCTGAGTTTTCCACCAATTTCCCATTCTCTAAGAATCGTCTGTGTTTCGAGATACCTTGCACCCAAGAGAGGGTTAAGCCAAACACTCAGGCTGTGATTCAACCCCTACACCTCATGTTTCGTGACATATGACTGCTTGAGACACTGCACACTCATTCTTCTATTCTTAACATAAACACTAAACTGCTGCTTAGATCTGGGCCCAAGTCCAACCATTGAGAGGCAAAGAAGTTACTTGAAAGATATGTGAGTCAACATCCAATAGAAGATGATGGCATTATTCCTCAGCAAGTAAGTCATATCCCCTTCCCGCCAGCTACGATTATATTAATCTTTAGCAAATGAGATAACTTCTAATGCTCAGCTTACTTCAAGCAAAAGCATTAGATATAGCTACATTTAAAGTAATATGTTTAACAGTAGCAATACCTTTGAGATTATAATGGAATTTTGCCTGTGGAATGTTACAGTCATTCCAGGGAATTTTCTTAATCTTTTCTTTTCATCTAGTCCCCTTTGTACCATCACTTGATTCCCATGGCCACTTCATAATGATGTACTATCATTTACAGAACGAGATATGATCTGATATCTGTCTATATCTACAACATCCTCTGCTGTTCGTCAGCTCTTGGTCATATTTTTATCATGGTGGCTCGACCTAAAATATAAAATGTTCCTCCCTACTGTAATTCCTAACAATCGTCACACATGATCTTGCTTTCACCTGAGGCCTCTACATTCCCCTGAAAAGGTAGGTTATCCTTGGCTTAGTGAGATGCCTTATTTCTTCAAAGAAAGTCCCCATAGGCTGCAGATGAATGAATGCACAGGTTAGGACACCACCAACCTTTTCTCCCTGTACTCATCAATTTCTTAATGGATTTACTCTTTCCTTTCGAGAGAATTATCCACCCACTCTTATCTGTCACGTCTTAGTCAGGTGGGGCTGTATGTGAGGCAGGTCTAGCCAAACAGTGATTGGCATGGGAATGGTTTCATGACGCAATTACACTTGTCTGAGAGTGCAGGAATGAAGATTCATGTTCCTTTCAATCCAGTTCAGAGCTGGGACATAAAACTTGGTGGTACTGTGTCTCCTGAAGCTTTCTAAAAATTGTGAATACCCCATAGCACAGAAAAATGAAGTAAAGAAAGAGAAACCATAGACAGACGACAGTGGGGCTCACTGCTACTTCTTGAGGTACCCAACGATATCAACTTGTTAATAGTGTAAGCAAGAAAAGTTGATTTTTTTTTTAATTTAACTTAATTCAGTTTGGATTCCTCCCACCGCACACTCTGCGTGAGGGTCTATAGCTTCTTGCACTTAGCAATCAGTCCAGGGTAAGCATTTGATCAATTTGTATCTTTCACTCTAGAACATATCATCGTTTCTCCAGTTTCTAGGACAAGGTAAGCGCATTGTAAAGTGTCAATAAATACTTCTGAGTGAAAGCAAGATGAAGGGATGGGACATTCTGAGATTCCAACAGCCATCAAGTGTTTCCATCGTACGGTCCTGGTCTCAAATATGAGTCTGGTTTTCGACTCCTGCAGGATGCTATGGTCTGCAGTGTAAAGCACTGCACTGGGGACATAGCCATTTTTTGCTCCACTCCCTCAGTCCCTAGAAGAGTACCACATCTGTGTCAGCTCTGGCTGTGTGTTGCCACGCGGATCAGCCAGTTCTTTACCATACCACCTCCGTTCTGTCTGGCATTCAAGCCACCTATGCACCCATGGAACAGGAATCATCGCTCATGCAATGCAGGCTGTCCTATGACCCTCTCACTTAAGCCACACTGCCCCACCAGTTTCACTGAGAATTATGGAGCAGTTTACTCATCGATGTGTTGATCCAACTAAGTTGGTTCTAAGTTACGCAGGGGAAAGACCAGGCATGCTACTTAGTTTCCCCTCTTAAAACAGTTTTTTCTCAAGGTTGGAAACTTTTAGAAATAAATAAAAATTTAAATTAGGAAAACTAAATGCAAGCTGCAACTGATGAGTCTCGGTGGGGGCACAGTTGCAGGCTTTAAGCTACGAAACTCAGCAACTGTAAATATTATGAGGCTCTGACCTTATACTAGGGCCTGTTTTCTACAGTTGTGTGTTGACTTTTAACTATCTCAGGCAGCAAATGCAGATGTAACCTCCAGGCTTTAGAAGAAAACCATATGGGTTTTTGACCTTTGTGAGCCCCTGTAGTTTATGGCAGCTTTTGTTTGCAGGTGAGTAGCTTTTCCTAGCACTCCCAAACCTCAGCACAGTGACAAATAAAACAGGGATGTGGGGTTGATTTGGTAAACACGTGTGATCTGTGTTCACTCTGACAAGGATTTGGCCAAAGGAACGGACGATACTGGCTTGCGGGCAACGAGGCCAAGAGGCGAAGCCCGTGTAGAGAAGGGATGTGCCGAACAGTTGTTCCCTGGTTCAGCTCATTTTCTTAGTGGAGAAAGTAAACATAGACCTTCAATGACAAATGCCCCTACTGTTTGTGTGCTCCAGCACTGACCGTTTGGTGCCTGCCTTTAGTTTATAAGTCAGGAGAAGGCTTACATCCTCTATACACGATGCTGTTCATCTTGCTGTTGTTTTGAATGACTTTTGCATTCAAGAGAAGGAAACATGGGCGGAACGACTTTGAACTGATGGTGTCTATGGATCCTAGGTCCCCACTGATGAAGTTTAGAAAAATAATTCCAGACTTTGGAGTCCTAAGGTGCCCTCTTCCTCCACTTCAAATTAAAAAGAAAGAATAACTAGCAGTTTAGGAAACAAGGAAGGAGAAAAAACAAAAGAGTATTTCGTCTTGAGATGAAAAATACATAAAATTAATGTTAAACTGGATGCTAGAAGGGAGCATCAGTTATTTATGTCAAATGTGCATGCTGGTAACTAAGGAATGCTGAGAATGGGAGGCCAGGAAGAGCTCAGCAGTTGCTTATCCAATGCTAAATGGTCAGGTGTGGAAACATACATATAAGTAGCATTACACAGACTGAGCAGGCTTCACTTGGGAATCTATGTACATATACCTATGCCTATGCCTATGCCTATACCTATACATATCCTATACCTATACCTATACATATATGTGCTAAATAACAATTAATGAAGAAGAGTTGATGGATGTGAAAGAAAACAAGGAAGGATATATGAGAGTTTGGGGAGGGAAGAAAGGGAAGGGAGAAATGTAATTATATTATAATCTCAAAAAAAAAAAAAAACAGGTTTGCCCTGGAGGAATGAAGTCTGTGTGAAGCCCAAGAGGCTCTTCAGAGAAGGGAAATATCATGTGTTTGGATCAAATAAACAGGATAGAGCAAGGAAGTACTTCTTAAGTTTTATAAAGAGAAAAAAAATTTCAAAAGTGCAGGGGACACTTCCTGTCACTATCACAGGAAAGCATCGTTCCAAAGCCCCTCCCAGGGAGTCTTCAGTTTTCTTGGAGAGCTTGACTTTCATGGTGACATTTGCATGTAGACATCAGGCTGAGTTCCAGATTTTGGTCCAATAAAAAAAGATAATCCCAAAGATGACTGTTTCACTGCACCGGAGGCAAATGGCCATTTGTTATCTATTCTAATTATTTTTAATGCCCCAGACACACATCTGGTTCCTCAAAGGTGTCCCCTTCAGTAATGAACTAACAGATTCACGAAGCCACCCGTGCGTCTGCGAGCAAGAAGCGTGCTGATGTTCTGAAAGTTCTTCTTTCATGGGTTTCAAGGTCCCGCTGAGGGCTGCATGGACCAGCCTTCCAGATTAAACCTGACATCGGGAAGATGCATCTGATGGACTGTTTCAACCCAGCCATGTGTGTTCTGGGCTCCCAGAATGATTCCTAAATGGCATCGCCACCTCCTACAACTTCACCTGTCCTGACTTTTCTCTCTGAATTAGTAGGTTTTTTTTTTTCTTTCATTTCTCCAGTAGGCCAGCGTTGACTCAAGGTGTGCTTTGTGTATGAGGAACTGGGCTGTTATCCAATCACTTCTTGATCTCTAAAGTGAAAGGGCAGTGGAGAGCCTGATCTTTTTGCTTGTCCCTTTATCTACTTGTGTTTTAGATCAAGTCTATGAGATCCGAGTACATATGAGTAGCTGTGAACTTATCTGTATCCAGGCTAAAGATGTAAAAACTGAAGTCATGGGCTGCTCTACATAATAGATAGATAGATAGATAGATAGATAGATAGATAGATAGATAGATAGATATTAGTTATAATTAGCTAACATTACTTCCCATGAAATCACTAATTATAAAAAAAATTAATTTGGGTTTGAGTAAATGCATGAATGCATTTTTAAAATATATTTATGATGTTTCATGTTTTTAAACTGCCAAGATCCATATTTGAGTTACGTTTTTTTCAGAGAGTAAATCTAATTAATTAATGGGAAGTCTTTAGGTGTCTGGATAATTTCTAAAGTGTAATACGAGAACAATGATCACAAGCATCTCTCTCTCTGTCTCTCTCTGTCTCTCTGTCTCTCTGTCTCTCTCCCTCTCTCTCTCTCTGTTTCTCTCTCTCTCTCTCTCTCTCTCTCTCTCTCTCTCTCTCTCTCTGTGTGTGTGTGTGTGTGTGTGTGTGTGTGTGTGTGTGCGTGCGTGCGTGCGTGTGTGTGTGTGTGTGTGTGTGTGTGTGTAAACATTAGTTTCAGATTGTTATATGTCATAAAATAACAATACTTCCAAGTCAGGTGAATGGACATGTTTGTCCTTCCCACTTTAGAAGGATATAGCAGGGTTTGTGCTGTCTAGTTTTATCTCATGTCACCCAAGCTGGTGTCATTTGGTAAGAAGAACCTCAATTGAGAAAACACCCTACCAGACTGGCCTGTGGGCAAGCTTGTGCTGCGTTTTCTTGATTAATGATTGATGGTTGATATCAGAGGGCCCAGATCACTGTGCATGGTGAGACCCCTGGACTGGTGGTCCTGGGTTCTATAGGAAAGAAGGGTGAGAAACACATGAAGAGTAAACCAATAATCAGCACAGTTTCCCACAGCCTCTGCATCAACTCCTGTCTCGAGGATCCTGCCCTTCTTAAGCCCCTGCTCTGACTTTTCTCAGTGACACCCTGTTACCTGGAAGTGTAACACAAGTTGCTTTTGGCCATGGTATTTTATCACAGCGATAGAAACCCTAACTAAGATAGTCTTGCATGTAATTATAGCAGGTACTGTTGTGTGTGTCCTTTCAAGTCTATTAAAATGCCTATGCATGGGCAATTATCAATTAGTCCCCCGTCTGTCATGTGAATGTCAAAGTTGGTTAATTTAATTGCAAGTTATAGTTGCTATGGATGATTAATTCTATACTGGCACACACAATGAGTGGTTTCTGGAATATGCTGTGTGTATTTCAATGTTTTACCATAATAGGCAGTCAAGCTATGTGAATATCTAAGAGTTCTCCAAAGAAACAACAGGATGTGGTATGTACATATAGATGTTTGTTTTCTGCTTTTATTCATCATACAAACATCGGAATGGGCTGAGTAGATGACTCAGTGGGTAAGAGTGTTTGCTGTGCAAGTGTGAGACCCTGATATCAAATCCCCAGAACCCATATAAAAATCCAGATGCATAGTGTGGGCATCTATAATCTCAATTTCCCCATGGAGAGATGAAAGATGCGACAAAAGACTCCGTGGAAGCTGGAAGGCAGCTAGCCAGTCCTATGCATTGATAGACAGCAGAGAATATCTCTCTCTCTCTCTCTCTCTCTCTCTCTCTCTCTCTCTCTCTCTCACACACATACACACACACACACACACACACACACACACACACACACACACACACAAATCAAGGTGGTAAAGACTGAATCTGTCTTCTAAGCACCACAGGCAGGCCACAGTATGCAGCATGTGTGGCCATATTCACATGCTTGAATGCACATGCAAGCACACATATACATATACACACATACACACACACACACACACACACACACACACACACACACACACACACACAACCAAACTCCATGAGAATCGTTTTGCCCTGCACTAGTTCTTCACTGGCTTTTCCAGAATATGACAGTGGATAGTCAAAGCAAATCCCTGACAGGAGCTGATACACTGACCAAGTTGTTGAAGGGTTCTAAAGAGTTAATTTTATGAGTCTTGTTTCAAATTGTTATCAATTTCAATCTGACAAAAGCATAAAATGTTTTAAAACCTTAATGAAGTTTGTCACTTTGCTAGATGCCTTCATAAAATAATTGTTAAAGGAGCAATGTATCAAATATTGCATTGTATAAAAACTAGAATTTGGCTTTCATATTCAAATTGTGATTGATCTTGAAGTATTTACTTGCCTCTTAGCAGTGGTTAGCAAATGTTAGTTAGTTAGTTAGTTAGTTAGTTAGTTAGTTAGTTAGTTAGCTAGCTACTTTTTAGCAACCCAAGCAATCCACTCTGAGAGAAGAAACTTGCTTTATCAATGCAAAAATCTTCTGTGCTTTGATGTGCTGAAAGTGTTCTTCTTTTGCTTTTTGACTGATAAACATAAAGAAAATAGCTTATAGTTCTTCCTTCCTCTAAGTTTATTAAAAACTTAACCATGATGCTGAATGCTAGGCATCCAGGCTCAGAAGCAAGCGACTGTGGATACATGAACACTTCCTATGCCACAGTTCTCTATGTGGTCTTGGAGGCTGCCATACCCACTCTGCAAGCCAAACGGGTAAGCTGGAGACTTGGGAAGAACCCAGTCTTCTGTCCATGCTTTCACTGAAAGGATATGGCCCTGGCTCTCTGTGGTGAGCAATACAGTTTATGGGGAGGCGGGAGGAGTCCTCATCCAAAAATACCCTCAGCGAAATATCCAGGACTAAGCTTGACCAAATACCCAGTCACCATGAGCCAGTCAGGCTGAGCTACACGTTCATCCACTCACTACTTTTTTCATGCATTCATGGACTCCTTCTCTGCTGGGGCTTTTGAATTTGCTTTATAGTCCCTCAATTTGAGAGGAGAAAAAAAATTTTAATACCAAAACTATCAGGAGATTTCCCAAAAAGCTGTATGAGATTTTGAATATTTTTTCTTCCATGTTATAAAAAAAAATACTAGAAATTAATTAGGTGTGTTTGCTATGGGCTATGCTTAGTCAGTTGTATTCCCAGAGCTGCACATGAAGAGCTGTGGGATAAAATGATAATTGTACATAGGAAAAATGTTGTTCAAATAAGTGTTCAAGCTGGATATGGTGGCGCACACCTATAACTCCAGGGCTGGGGACGCTGTCACAGGAGGACCAAGGGCTTGAAGCCAGCTTGCCATACACAAACCAACAAAAACCCATTCAAAGACTGATCCTCTTATGGAAAAGACATTCCTGGAGATTCCCAGGTATCTTAACTCCCAGCAGCACATTCTTGTCCTCAGCATAAACTCTGATCAGACCTTTAGAGAATTGTTGTGTATTATCCCCAATAGAGAATTTCATCTTCTTTGAGTGATGTCATCAATAACTTAATAAATAAGTCACAAGGCCCATAGCCAATTCAAGCTCATCTAGAAATTGTTTTTTTTTTCTTTCCTGTGATGCTTTCTAGTCCCTAACAAAGGACATTGGCAAAAATTTTCTGCAAGAAACTTTTAACTTGTTGGTCAACAGCTCATAGACACTGGCTTCAGAACGTCGCACTCACAAAGCTTAGTTGAGAGCCTAAGCAGGGCTGGGTGGAGATTTCCAGGAGGTGCCTTTGTTCCAAAGCTGATGATTTCATGAGCACAGACCTTATATCCAACAGCACAGGAAGTGAGTACCTACACAGTATGAACTGGAACGGGAGACTTTGCTGTGGCTATTGATTTCATATACAACTTAACTGTTAATATTCAGTATTTTGCTAGAAGTAAGGGGACCTTTTTTCCTCTTTGTGGGATATCTCAAAGTTTCCATTTAGTAAACTATGTCTCTGCAAGCTAAAATTAAGCACACAAATGGTGAGAGAGTCTCAGTGACGATTCAGAAGTGGCTCTGAGATGCTGCACACCACTTGGTCTCTGTCACTGCTTGGTCATCCCTGACAAATGAACACACAGGCTGAGCACCTCCAAGTTCAAAACATCAAAATCAGAAATTCTCTGAAATCCAGAATTTGGGGGAGACTCTGACATGATGCCACAAATGGAACATTTCACTTTTCAATGTTGTCGGATACATTAAGTCATTCCAAATATTGTGTGAAATTATCTTCAGATAAGTACATATGGTGTGTGTGTGTGTGTATTATAGATATGTGTGTGTGTGTGTGTGTGTGTATGTGTGTGTGTGTGTAGCATAATTTTCTGTTTAGATTTGGGACCCATCCTCAAAACATTTAATTAAGCATATGAAAATATTGTAAATATGAAAGTTATAACATCTGAAATACTTTCAAGTATGTTAGATGACAGATATCAAAACTGTGACTAAGTAAATATGCTAAGGATTATATCAAAGTTTGAAAATAACTATAGATCATATGTCAATGGATAACCATAATTTTGTTTAAATAAAACTTTATTTATAAAAAGAAGTGACAAGCCTGATTTGACCTAGTTGTCCAGTTTGTCAACACCTGTCTCAAAGCATCCTGAAGTGTCTCTATCTATTGCCCTGAGACTTTAATTATTCCAAAGGCAACCTTATTTCCAAGTCTAATTTATAGCAGACATACACGTTTTTAAAAGTGATTTTTAAAGGATCTTCAGATAGGAGAAGTATTTCTTCCCCCTGTCTAATTGGATGTTTTATCTCCACCAAGCACCAGCCATCATCCACCCAGGTTAGAATTAATTAGTGGAGAAACATAGGAGTCAGACAGGTGGGATCGAACTGTTAGTGTTCTTACAGATAGAACCTTCAGTGGAGAGCGCAGCTGTTTGCAGCCAAGCGGACTCGCTATTCATTTTAAATTAGGCAGGCCTGCTCATCCAGTCACATGCACATCTGGACACAGGCTTCACCATGTGGAGCTATGTCTACAAAAGACAGAGTGCAAAGTACAAGAACATGTGTGTTCTGCAGGACTGTCTCAGGAAAGGACGAGGAGGGGGGCTGAATCGTGGACAGCCAGGCTAATTCCCCAAGTTATCAATCAGAGAAAAGGCATTCCTCTTTCCTTTGGGAGGTATGGGTTGGGAAACAGGAAGGCCAACAGTGTTTCTTTACTCAAGATCTGTCCACGATGAAATAGAAACCAGGAAAAAAAATTGTGGAAAGTTTACCCTCCACATCCACATCATTTGGTCTTATAACCTCCTGATCAAGATGCTTACCGATCCCTCGTCCCTTAAAAGGCCCATTGTGATGTCTTTTTTTTTTTTATTAAAAATGGCCTTTTTTTTTATTAATTTATTCTTGTTACATCTCATTGGTTATCCCATCCCTTGTATCCTCCCATTCTTCCCTCCCTCCCATTTTCCCCTTATTCCCCTCCCCTATGACAGTTCCTGAGGGGGATTACCTCCCCCTGTATATGATCATAGGGTATCAAGTCTCTTCTTGGTAACCTGCTGTCCTTCCTCTGAGTGCCATCAGGTCTCCCCGTCCAGGGGATATGGTCAGAGGTGAGGCACCAGAGTATGTGAGAAAGTAATATCCCACTCTCCACTCTACTGTGGAGAGTGTTCTGTCCATTGGCTAGATCTGGGTAGGGGTTTAAGGTTTACCGCCTGTATTGTCCTTGTCTGGTGCCTAGTTTGAGTGGGACCCCTGTGCCCAAATCTGCCTATCATAATGTTCTATTTGTAGGCTTCTAGGACCCTCTGGGCCATTGTGATGTCTTAACTGATAGGGACGATGCCTCACTGTCGGATCTGACCTGCTGTTTCCCTACTGTTTCCCTGAGCCAGATCAGATCGCTGCCTCCTCGTCACTGTCCCTGCCATTACTTCCACCTGGAGGGCACTCCTGAGGTGTCTTGTGTAAGCAGCATCTGCTGCTTAGGGCTTGGCCCTCTCCCTGTGAAACCTTCCCTAGCGACCTGGTTCTCAAGATCTTTGTTCTGAAATTCCCAAGACATTTAGGGTCTGACCCTCTCACCAGGCTTTTACAGTTCATGTCGCTAGTTAATTTTTGCACAATTATATTTTATCCACAGATTTAGACAGTTTTGTTGTTGTTAGTTCTCTGAGGCTCAGAAACATTTGCTGTTATTTTCAGAGCAAGGGTTACCCATAGCAGAAGTGCTCAAACATTTGCTCTTCCAGCATCCTTCCAAATAGGCTATTATTTACACGTGCACTGTGCTAAAGGTTTCTTATTAATGCAGACTGTGTCCATCAATAAAAATTAACAAGGGGTGGCTCCACTCCTAATCACTGTCCTGGAAAACTCCACGAAATCGGCTTTCAGACGAATTGTCCCGTCCTGTGGAAATGCAGGTGTGCTGGCTTCCCCACCACATCTCCCCCATGAGCAGCTCTGACTTCCGGGCTGCTCACTTGCAGAAATAGAGCTGGAACACTCAGAGGCTCTGGCTCTTCGGTTACACTGGTGACGCCATTTGGAAGTGTTTTGCCAAGAGCACAGATCACGTCAAGTTATGTGACTCCATGAAATGTCACTAATGTCAGTTACTCGGAATGCTTTTATTTTTCCCTTTACATCAGGAGTTCAGTACATCAGCACTGCAGGTGTGACACTACCTTGACAAAAGAGCTTTGTGAACTTGAGAGGAACTTTACATGGTCACAGTAGGAAGCTGGATCTACTGTCATTTCTTTAATGGCCAAGAATGTTGAGCGCCCTACAGTGCACAGGACGACCCTGGACAATGAAACACTACCTTCATCAGCAAGTAGTTATGCGTGTTTGTCCAGACATTCCTGTGGGTGAAAACTGAAATGATCTGAGCCCGATACTTAATTCCATTTACATTAAAAAAAAAACCTAGGACTTGATTTTTTGTATGTTGTGGACTTTCATGAAGTTGGAATTTTCTGTAAGTGAGACTGCTGTGTAAATCATGGAAAGGGTATAATTTGTCCTGCATGGAAATTTCAAAACTGCATTAATCATTCTGAAAAATCATCCTGTCAGTGGCTGTACCATTTCAATACCCTCTGCAACACACCCATTGGCTGCAGACTGGCAACCTCAAGCGTTTCTTCTGAGAAGCATGTTCAAAGAACTTTTTTTCTTTAGGTGGGCGGAAGTCATTCTTCCTCCTACTCTGTAAACACCAAGTGCAATCCAAGTCACACTTCTCAGCTTTATTGACAATTTTTAATTATATGTCTGTGTCCCTGCTTTTAAACTGTGAGCAGCTTCTGAGCTAGGATCGAGTCTTGTTCGAATTAGACCTTAAAGATCATGGGAGTCTCTTGTACAACCCTTACCAACAACTCAAAAGAGGGTTTCACATGCTTGGTGTCGGGGTTTCTGTTAGATGGTCTATGGCTTTTGTGGGAAACGTTGTGAGCCCAGATGAGGGAAATGCCATGTAAATTTTAAGCCCACAAGGCTTCAACTCTACACAAAGAACTACAAGCGAGTTCTAAGGAAGGTTGAGAGTGGGAGAAACAGTCTTCCCTGGGAAAGAACACACCAACTGGTTATCCAATACCAAGGGTCAGCCCTGAAAATATACATTCAAGTAGTCCATGGTTTTGTCAAGAAAAAAGAAAAGAAACTAAAATCTGTCATCTGAAAGAATAATAGGATCAGAACTACCAAAGTCTCATCAAGTGGTTATAATGCACAACCAAAGCTGAAACTCTGCGCTCCTATTGACCCCATGGTAGACAACAATGTCTTGAATCAGTATGCCTACATATGGTGTGAAACAAATGAATGCGTGAATGATGTGACTGAGTGAACTCGTGAATAAAGGAGTGAGTTAGTGAAAGGACAGGGAAAATTATACCTCAAGTAAAGAGTTATGGTCTATGGTGAAATCAACTTACTTCTGATGACAGTACCACAATGTCATTATTAGGTGGGTGACTGACTACATCATGTCATCTTCTCAGTGAGTCCTAGGCTCTCCATTTGCAGAGAGGCGATAACAGCAAGACAGCCCCAGCCATGTCCTAGAAGAACTGATGGGCTCACTGCCCTGAGCATTTCATGCCAGGCTGGACAACTGAAAGGCACTCAGGAAATATCACATGTCGGTCTCGTGGTTGAAGGGATCGTGTCCTGGGCACTGTAAGACCTTCTGTGCTATTAGTTTTTATTCCATTCTTATCCCAGGAGCAAACTTTATTCTAATCCCAGCCCTGCTCATGTGGTAGCGATTAAAGCAAAGCCCACGCTGGGACCAGATATCGCTCACTCTTGGCTTGCCATCGATCCTCCTCGGCTCTGCCTGATGCTGTCATCTGGACTCAGCTCATCTGGGGGAAGAGAGGGAGAGGCCAGACAGCCGTGAATCTTGCTGTCTGCTCACACATGTTCACAGTCTAGGGAAGACTAGGCAGAGCCCCTGTGGGGGGGTGGAAAATGTACAGCTCGGTAGCAAGCAGAGTCTGATATGCGTATGCCGTCCCTCTGCAGTCAGGAAAGCCCAGGCTTGTCCAACAGAATCCTGGGGAACTTCTAGAAAAAATATCAAAGCAAAAGAAGGGTGCTGGATCCGGGGTCAGGGCTGTGTATGTCCTTCTGGGAAGCAAGGGAGATTCAGTTCTCAAGAGGGAAGTGACTTTGTATTATGCTTGGGGGTGGGGGATATCAACTAAATTGAATAATATATTTTAAGAATGCCTATAAAGAAACCAGAATAGAAACATGCTAGAGTGGTGATCAACCTTGTCCTTGCCTGGAGTGAATACACGAATGTCATGTATGTCAAGAGATCTGTCCCCCCCACCCCCCACCCCACCCCACCCCACCCCACCCCACCCCACCCCACCCCCGCATTCATTGTTTTAATTAGTTGATTTATTTATACACTTTACATCCCAATTGTAGCCCCCTCTCCCATTTCTTCCAGGTCTTACCTTCTATCTCCCTTCCCTCAATCCCCTTCCCCTATTCCTCAGGAAGGGGAAGCACCCCCCCCCCCACTCACCTACCCCAACTCAGTCAAGTCACACAACAGGACTGTGTGCGTCCTTTTCCTGTGGCCCAGTAAGGCAGCCCTCCAGAAGGAGTGATGAAAAAGCAGGCAACACTATCCATGTCAGAGACAGCCCCCTCTCCCCTTACTAGGAGACCCACATGAAGCCTGATCCGCCCATCCGCTATATCTCTGTTGGGGACCTAAGTCCAGTCCATACATGGTCCTTGGTTGGTGCTTCAGTCTCAGAAAGCCGCTCTAGACCTTAATCAGTGGGTTCTGTTGGTCTTCTTGTGGGTCGCCTGTCGCCTCCAGGTCCTTTTCTCCTTCCCCCCCACTTTTCCACAAGACTCCCTGTGCTTCACCCAGTATTTGGCTGTGAGTCTCAGCGTCTGTTTCAATCCATTGGTGGATGGAGCCTCTCAGAAGACAGTTATGCTAGGCTCCTGTCTGCGAGCATAGGAGAGTATTGTTAATAGTGTCAGGGATTGGCTCTCTCCCATAGGATGGGTCTCAGGTTGGGCCAGGCATTGGTTGGACCGTCCCTCAATATGTTCTATCTTTATTCCGACACATATTGTAGGGGTGGTAAATTTTGAGGTGAAGTTTGTGTGGGTAAGTGTCTCCCTCCCTCTACTAGGAGTCCTGTCTAGTTAGAGGGTGTCCTCATCAGCCTCCATGACACTTGTTACTAGGAGTCTCGGCTAGAGTAACCCTCATATCCTCCTAGAGCCTACCCTGTCTTAGGTCTCCACCTTGTCACAGAGATGCCCCTACCCATGGTTTCTTTCCTCTCTATAGGTCTTCTGTCCTCCTATCCTGCTCTCCCAGGTCTGGTCTCCACCCTCATCTCTCTCTGATCAGTGAACTGCTTTTTATGCTGCACTTTGCCTCTAGAGAGCCCATCACAGCGTATTCTACTTAGAAACACTGCATGCTACGCGCCTGCAACAAAAGCTTCCTAGTCTTGCCCTCTTGACTTTTTTTTTCTCTCCCTCAGCTCTTTCACCTTAACATTTCCTTCGCCTATGCCTTTAGGAAGTCTTCCTGTGGTATAAGAGATGAACTGAATGTTAAGGAATCACTTAGTCGGGCATCCTTGGCCATGTTGTTTAACTCAAGTTCACCATCTGTATGATGACAATGAAGGCAGGACACTAGCACTCCTTACAGGGGCTACATCCAAAGACTGAAAATGGGTCCCTAAAACTGCAGATAGTGCACACCCTGTATGTAAGCCCTACTGTACTGTGAGAGTCTGATAATCATGGTGATTGCCCAGTAACAGGCTGGCAGCATATACTGCATGGATATATCAGCCAAAGGGAAAACTCATGACCCAGGGCAGGAGACAAATAAAGTATACCACTTGGGGTGGTGTCATCTTTAAATTTGTTTGTTTCTAGAATTTTCCACCTAATATTTTTGTATCACAGATAACTGAAACTGTGGAAAACAGAGCCTTAAGTAGAAGAGATGCCTCAATGCTGAGCACGATTTTGTCTAATAAAAAATTAAATGAGCTATTACATGTAAAGGACTTAGTGTACTTCTGAACATAAGAGAACTTGAAGAATTGTTTTGATTCCAGTGTGTCCCGTCACCATGCACTTGCTGCTAATTGAGATCCCTCAAATCTAGTCTTTGCTTAAGAAGAAATGAAAAGATGAAACAAAAAGATTAAAGAGCAAAAAGGACCCTGATGGTGTTTGCCTTGTGGAGTTTGCCTTGGTATAATTTGCATACTGGGCCTGAGATTGAGGCTGGCTGATAATGGTGACATAAGGAGAGCTCTGAGGCCAGACATCAGCCTGCTCTTCTCCCCTGTCTTTAGCTGTGTGCCTTGGGGCAGCATCCTCTCTGAGAGTTTCTCATCTGTCGCTGGAGAGCAACACGAACCTTACACAGCTGGCATATGAAGATAAATGCCAACCCAGAGATTATATAGCTCATGCCCACGGACAAGCATGGAGACCACACCTCACTCTTCCCAGGAGCCAATCAGATACCACCTCCAGCCATTTTGTGTAAGGCAGCTGCTCTTCCCCCTCCCTCAGAGGGGCCAGCCCTCCCTAGCCTCCATCTCCATTTTGTTCCATCATCCTCGTGTGCTGGAACTGCACAGGTGCCCTCAGTGTTTTTCCTGTCCTCAGAAGTGACACTCTAAAAAGGATGGATGGGTCAAGGGAGTTCTTGTTTGCTCTGTTCACACTTGGCATGCATCAGGTACCCCCAGAGACTTATAAGTGAATAAATAAACAACAACTGAATGTCTTAATTCTTATTTCAAGGGAAACATGAATACATTGATGCTATAGTTACACACAGAAAAAAGAGCTAAGACTCGTCGTCTCTGTCAATCTCTCCTTAATAGAACATCAGCTAATAATTTTCTCTCTGCGTTGATTTTTCTGTCTCTAAAATGGAACGAATACCCTCTACCAAGTTTCCATGAAACAGCTATTCGATGGGCAGCTTTTAGGCATGGAAACATATTTGCTTCCAGTATTATAAATCACCATATAAAGATGAAAGGTTGGCATCGCCCTTAAAATAACAGCATTTTATTACCCTGTAACACCCTGATAGGAAAATGTCTCTTCAGTGTGGAAGAAAGCAGAGCATGCTTTGCGATCCAAAGCTGAGTTTCAAACTTGCTGTTTTGTCCTGTCCTGCCAATTGCTAGATTGGCATAGTTCACAGAGCTACCCAGGGTACCGAGCGTGGCTCTTACACACAGTCCACCCTCTCAAGCAGGATGTCCTGGCACAAGCAGCTTGGACCCAGCCCAGGCTGAGTAATGAGATACAGAGCCTGTCGCCGCTGGGCAAAGCAGCATTTGCGTCAGGAGTTGTCACTTTCCGCTGGTTGCCTGGTGACCCTCATGGAAAAGGAGATGTGGCAGGCCATACCACAGAAACCACTCCCTCAGCTGGCCAACTTGTTGGAAAGCCAAGTGCCCTGGGAGGGAGGGATGCCCCAGAAGAGCTGTCCCTGAGGCACCCTTTTGGGTGGAGGTGGAGGCGGAGATAGGAAGAGAGGTGTGGGGAACATGAGCTATTTCTGAAGGCAGGGTGAGCCCAGTTCCAACATTAATACTTATCCCCAGCCTCGGTGTTAGGAAACACAGGCACACATTCCACCAGTGGATGGTAACCAACAGCTCCCAAAACATATGAGGATGCATCCAAAGTTGTTCGACTTGCTGTCGCATACTGCTGCTGGTAATGGCAGTTGTCACAGAGAGGAAAGGCTATGCAGACAGAGGTGAAGCCACTTGCCTCATGCCTGAGGCAGGAAGATATCTCTGGCAGTGCAGCTATAGGAAAAGAAATGCTAGGGGAGTGGGACAATGTTTGCCTGGGAAGATAGATAATAAGCCTTGCCAATGGAAAAACAAACCACACCATGTACTTCAAAGAAATGGAACATCAGGCACAAGGTAAAATGCTCTATGTTCAAAACTGTGCAGTGACTCCGTGGCTAGACCAGCCGTTACGCCTCTCCCACGCTGTCTCATTTAACCCCAAGCTTATTATAAGTGTCTGCAGGTGTCAGTGCACTTGCTCTAAAGATGAAGACATTCATGCTCAGAGAGACTAATCAACTTGTCTAAGGTCACACAGCTACACAGAACCAAGAATAAATGGTAGTCTAACAATCTGTTCTTTTTTTCCCCACTTTTTTCTTTTCTTTTTTAAATTATATTTTACTCAATTACATCCCAATTGTAATCCCCTAGCTCTTCTTCTGTTACCACTCTCCCTAATGGTCCTTTCTACTCACATTCTTTCAGGAAGACTTGTCCACCACCCTACATACCTTCTTTCTCTCTTCTACTCTTTACCTATTCTGCATACAGTGTAGGCTTCTCACCACTTTGCTGAGTCAAAAGCTAATTTCACCGATTCTTTCATTTATTTATTCACTGAGCACCCACTTTTTCGGTACCCACAGAATCCCTATTAAACTAGGTGCTGAAGACAATGAACAGGAAGATGTACCCCAATCCTCGAGAAGGTAGAAATATTTAATGCTTAAAAGGAAATGCATGGACTTATGGAACTGCTCAGCAAATAAGACACGCAAAATGCCTACCCTTGAAAGAAAGGCTCCATTATGACCCCTACTAAGAAGAGATGTGGCCTTCACATTAGTTAACCCCTTCTTCTCAATTCAAACACCTGCCCAAGTGATATGTCCGTAATATTTTCAATCCCATCAGTAATCAGTGTCTATCCAACTAAATTATGAGGTTATGAAAATCAATGAAGTAACTGTGTTCGTTTGTATGTAAGTGTGGCTAATGAAAACTATTGATACAAGTGTTTGCGGGGTTGTAACCAGCACTTATGTATTGATTGGTGATCTCTGAGTGAGGTGGAGATCACAGCTGAGGTGAATCGCATTCAGGTGAGGAGTGGCCAGAGTCTAGCCTCCCTGTCTGCCTCCAGCCTCGGATTTGGAGCAACTTTCGGGTTTCTGGGTGCTTCATTTCATTTGTACTTGGCTGAAGACAGCTTCCTGTTTCTAAGAAAAGACTGCCTGGATGTCCCAGGAGGTCCTTTGGCCAGCAGATCCTGCTGGCCTCAGACCTGTCTAGGAGAAGCCTGGTTGGGGGAAGGGCAGTAAGCCATCTGGGGAAGATTTGCCCTCATTAACCCTCTCCAGCCCAAAGAGTTTCTGGGGCTCACACTCCTAAGCGATTATAAATATTTGTGCGACTGGATGAAATATGAGGTTTACATCTGCACCAAATGGGCCTGAGCTATTTGGAGAACATCTGGATTTGTTAAGCCTAAATAAAAGTCTGATAGGCCAAGGATCACAGAAAGGGACCCCCCCTTCCCCTGCTGAGAACTGGCCCTTGGACTCTGCTCAGAGAAGGATTCAGCAAGGGTCCTATGCACAGCTCTCTCCAGCTCTGCCTTCCTGCTTCCAGCCCTCAACAATCACTTTCCCAGTGGTATCACAGACTGTTGCCCTGGAGACAGCTGTTGTGGCAAACAGAAGTGTCCCATCTTTGCCCTGTGGCTCACAAACTGTGGCAGAATGTGGACAGGAGCCATGGCATGGCCACAGGCCTCAGTGAAATACTCTGGGGACACACTCGGTGGGAATGGAAAACCCCAAACAGGACAGGGCCACTGCCTCCTGAAGCAGCCAGGCCCTGTCAGCCCTTCAGGTCTAGAGCAAGGAGCAGCTGCCTCCCTCCACCTTGAAAAGCAGCCTCCACCAGTGGTGGAGTCCAGGGAGTGTATCACCACTCACTGGTGAGCTGCAGTTACCCACATTCCTTGCAGTGGTTCACAAAGGCTTTGGGTCAGAACACACTGACATTCTATGAGCTGAGAACCAGCTTTGGGATCTCAGCCACCAAGGTTCAAGGCCTGGTTCCGCACTCACGGCATTCTGGATTTGCATCAAAGCTACTCTCGGTCTTCCTAAACCCAGTGTCCTCATTCAGAACTCCTCATTACATTGTTGGTCTCATCCTCTGAGTTACTGTAGGTAGGATCTCATTTCTACTCCTACCTGGCTCCAATTTTTCTTCACCGGTGGCCAAAGGGTCATCTCTAAGGTAGAAATCTATCGTTGCCTCCTGGATGAGATCCTCCAGTGACTTCCCACTGGGACTGAGATCTACCCACAACCTTGTGGCCATGGTATCCGTGGCCCATTCACAATTCTCCCCCAGCACTCCACCAAGGCCCTTGTGGCCTGAACTTTGCTTCCACTTTGTCATCCCCACAGGGAATGTCACCTCTTCTATGTCACAAGCATCACCTTCTCAGAAGAAAGATATCCATTCGAAATTGAAACTTCTGCCTTCCCCTCACAGTGCTCGATTCTGTCCTCTACAAGATTTCCTCTGGAGTATTTGCTGATGTCTGAAGTCACCTTTATTATTACCATAATCTCCCCAGGAGAAGGTAGGCCTGTGTTTGTTTATAGAGTTCCTTCCGCAGTTCCTCACACATGGGAAGCGCTATGTGCATCTACTTATACTCATGTGTCTGCATGTTTTATTAAGGTATTTAATTCAGTACCTGTTAAATAAGCATTAGTTGTTATATTATTAAGGAATAATGCACTGCATTGTTTTGACCATAATAATCCTCACTTTTTTATATTAGACAAGTCTAGTGCAGATCAATGAGCATCTTGACAGGCATGACCTTACCTGTGTCTTGTAGCTGGTATACAAAATGCAAAGCACTGTTTTGGGAGGTGTGTGTGTGTGTGTGTGTGTGTGTGTGTGTGTGTGTGTATGTGCACGCGTGTGCATGTGCGCGCAAACTCATGCTTGCATGTATACACATTGAGGATGGTCTTCCTCAATCCTCTACCTTATTTTTTTTTAATACTGTCTCTCACTGAACTGGGAGCTTAGTGTTTGGCTAGGATAACTAGACAGCAAGCTCTATAAACCTGCTCAGCTCTGCCTCTCCAGTGCTGGAATTACAAGAGAACCACAGTGCCCAACATTGGCACTCATATTTTTGATTGGCAGATGAGGGTCTTGGCAACTTGCTGAACTATAAACCAGGCCTTTGAACAAGACCAAGGCTTTATATGACTCTACATCAGGGCACATAGAGCTTCCAAACAGAAAACAAACATTGCTGTCCACTTAGGAACCCATGGGATAGTATGGTAAGTGGGGCCCTGCCCAAGCTTTGTGGCCCACAGTGGAAGCAAAGCCACTCAACCCCTTCAGAGCCTGCGTTGCCGGAAGTTTTGCACAGCACTGTTTCTGACTCCTGCCGTCTTGACTGAGGTATCTTTCCTGTGGGAGGCACAGCTCCCCTCCACTAAGACGCTTCTTCTCATGCATACAAGCCTCCCATCCCCTTGCCAACATTTTGGTGGAAGTTATGGAGAAGATATGCAAATTGCACCTTCCCCTAGGATTCAGAGCACACCTAATGCCCACCTCTGTGGTGAGAGGGCTTGGAAGGCACTAGCACACTCATTTTTCTCTCTTCCCTCCTAAGAGTCAAGAAGGCCTCTTCCTTGTTGGATGTGTAGAGGATGGCACACGGCACAGACAACTCAGTCCTACAGCCCTGAAGCAGACAGATAAAAGGGCACTTTTCCTGTCCATAGCTCCCAGTTCAAATACAATGGAGAATATCAGACCCCGGCACATGGGTAAGTCCACTCGGAAGTATTTTGTTGGGCTCTCAGGATGTGGGAACAGGATCCAGACCCCTCTAACTGAGCTGTGTGGTCCTAGGACATACTCTTCAATCACCTTGGGGAATTTCCCAGGATCCTCAGTCACGCTTCCCTTGTCGATCTCCCCATCCTATGTGCCCAAGTGAGTGGGCCAGTGGAAGAGACAAAATTACTCGTGCTCTCCTCCCCCTGCCTTGGATTTGCTCAGAGATAATATCCTGACAGTTTGGGGGATATTCCCACTCTTTTGCACACTTCTGCTGGGCAGCAGCATCCAGGGCCACCCTTTCCCTTCCCCACTCACATGCAGCCACAGCTGTGGATTAACGTGGCTTCACCAGCAGCTCTTCTTGGGATGATGGAAGAAAGTTCCGAAGCAGCCAGCACCTGGAGAAGTGCCCACTCTGGATGCCAAGCACCAACTGCATCTCCTGGATCCAGTAGCTAGGAGGAACCCAATGTTACTCCAGGGAGGCTATGTGCTCTGTTAACGTGCATCTTGAGGATGTCGCTAGAGAAGCAGGGAATACATGAGATGAGGACAAACTGCAGTCAGTCAGTCTAGATACAAGTAAACTCAGCCAGTCTTCAGGGCTGTGGATTTATTTGAGCAGGCCACGTCTTGCTGGCTCCTTTGCCTACATGCAAAGCGGGTAATAAAAACCCATCCCCCTTCCAAGAATCTCTTGAAGAGTAAATGGCTCAGTTTATGGCGGGCGATCAGCACAGTGCCCACCTAACACACCACAAGGTCTCCACATAGGACAGATACTGTTGTTGCTGTTACTCTTACTGTTGTCACTTAGTCGATTAGATAATACAGCTGATTCAACAGGTTGTGTGTGCACCTATGTTAAATCTATGGTCAACATCATCCCAAAATTCAATTTGTTTCAGTGTCTGGGGTGCCCGGTATGACTCATCCTATAGAAAACTACTGTCGGGTATAATAAGTTACTCCAGTAAAAAAGTTTGGTTTTATAAAAAGCTTTGGGGGTGAATCCCTAGGCCTTGTCATGATTTTAATCAATCCCCTTATCATGGAAGCCTTTCCCTTTATCCACAGCAAGGATGGAGGGGACTGTCTGTTCCATTTAGCTTAGACACACAGCTGTCTTTACACCTCCTCCAGACTCTGCCATCAGGCACTGCCCTCCACATCTGGCTCAGCCAGTATATGTCCATAGCTGACCCATGCTGTCTGCACAGACGAACATAACTAGAAGTTTGAGTGAGCCGGCGAGCTGGTTCAGTAGGTAAAGGCGCTTGCCACCAGACCGGGTGGCCTGAGCTGGACGCTGAGAATGCACACTGTTGAATGAGGGAGCAGATTCTGTCAGATTGTCTTCTGACCCCCACACATGCACCTGGCATCTCTCTCTCTCTCTCTCTCTCTCTCTCTCTCTCTCTCTCTCTCTCTCTCTCTCTCTCTCTCACACACACACACACACACACACACACACACACACACACACACACACTTTAGTGGAAGTTTAAGAATAAACACACAAAGAGGAGGAGGCGATTCTGCCTCAGAATCCAGAGCACATGTAGAGAAGATACTTCTACAATCGGAATCTGGCTTGTCAGGACAGGTCTCTACTTCAAATAATCTGTTATTCTCCTAAACTTCATTTCCCAGGATGTTGGACATGACACAGAAATCCTCTTCACATCATGTGAGTCTGAAATTTAGTCTGTGAAGTGATTTCAGTGCGTTAATGGAAACATCCCTAGACTGAAAATCACTTCTGTTCTCACACCACCATTTAAATGGGCCAAGAAACACAGGAGACCAGAGATAATACTCAAAGCCAAGACCCACACCTCAAAGGCCCACCCCAGCTGATTCCAAACCTTCCAAAAGAACCAGAACAGCTCAAGGAAAAGAACCTCTCCCAAGAGTGAGCCAGTTCATAACAGAGAGTCATCCTTTCCCCTAACAGTTATCACGATAACGTCCACTTCCTAGCACAATGTCGCCTGTGTTATAAAGTCTGGTGAACCAAGACCCGGGTGCTAAGCGAGCTATACAAAGCTGCTGTATAGCTTTGTGTGCTCAGGCACCCTAGTGCCCAACAGATTTGTCTGTAATTTCCTCGGCCTAGAACCTTACCTCTTACTCTGACTGTGCCTGAATGCAGGACACCAAAGTAGCATATGGTTAAATAGAAAGCAGCTCCAACACAAAAGGAGACATTGTTCCTGAGAAACTAATTTTTACCACCAACTGCACCAAAGCCATCTAGAAGATGGCTTTTCCTAACACTTGATTTTTATGGTCTCACTGCCTCCCTTGCCTAGCACAGCTCCAGTGCGGCCACACCGCCAAGTCATGTGGGCGTCGGACTCCAGACCCTGTTTTCTTTCATGTGAGGTCTGTGTGGGTGGGAAGTGCAGAGTGTGCGAGCGTCGGGCCTGATCTGAGCTCTGCAGAGTTTCTCATGGAGAGACAGCAGCTTTGTCTTTAGTGGGCAGAGGAGTATGGCAAGATCTGCCAGGCTCAGCCACTTGTCTCCCTGACTCTTATCAAGAACCACAAGGAAGACTCTGAGCCAGCACCTGGACAGATGAACAACATACACGCACATGCACACGCACACATACATGCATGCGTGCACTCACACACTCTCTCGCACTACCCTCCCCCTGGCTCCCCACGCATTACATAGAGATATCTCAAGCCAGGCTTTCTTTTGCGGCCCTCACTAGCCTCTGCTAGACTTGGCTTTTCCAGTGAAAAATGAGCCCTAAAACCCCAGAGCCTTCTTGGTGATTTACTGAGAACGTTGCTTCCACATGGTTTTCCTGCTGCAGCCAACCCCAAGAGTCAGAGGGAGGAAGAAGAAAATCATATACCGATAGTCAGATGGGAAACAGATGTCATGAGCCTCCCCTGGAAGGGAACTCTGTCCACGAGATTAGAAGTCTGGGGCCCCAAGGAGCAGTTCCTGGCCCTATCTACATTTCCTCACCCCCAACTCTTGCTCTACCTGTTCCACCCGAGCAGCCTGCCACATAGGTATCTACCTGCCTGGGTCTTTGCTTTCTGACTTTACCATACTAAATGAATGCTCAGTAATCTCTAGCAGGCACAGGATAGACATGCTACTTGTGCCAAATTGCTCAGATGTTGGCAGAAACAAAGATGCAATGGCAAGAGGACATGTCTGTTCAAGGGCTGAAGTCTGACCATTGCTCTGGCCTATAGCAGTTCACAATGTCAGGAGCATGTGATGGAATGAAAGCTTTTTGCATAACCAGCAACAAAAGGGAGAGGAAGAGACCAGGGGTGCACAATGCCTTTGAAGGCACACATATAATGGCCCAAGAGCCTCCCACCACCCCAGCTCCTGAAGATTACACCACCTCTCTATAGTGTACCCTTGGGGGATCAAGCATTTAATGCATGAGCCTTTGGGACACTCGAGATTTGTACTGTACCAACGTGTCTTCTTAAAAGCATTAAAAGCCAGGCTTGGGGGCTCACCGTGTAACCCTAGCACTCAAGAAGCTGAGGCAGGAGAATTGCTGAAAGTTTAAGGCCAGCTTAGGGTACAACAGGATGTAAAACACTGCTGCGCTGCATCTGCTTCTGTCTCCGGGTAGCCTGGCTCATTGGTGCCCTGGAGAGAAGGAAGCTTAGCCAGGAACAGGTGAGTGTAGTGCAGGGTCTTCATCAGAGAGTGGGATGGTAAAGAACACACCCAGGGACGGCTTTGGAGAACTGGTTCGGTTTATTGGGGGGAAAGGGGTATTGATGCCCCTGGGGAGTTTGGCAGGGTCTCTGGGGCAAGATTTGTGTGGCCATGTACCATTGACCAAGGCATGGGTGTTGCGTATTCAGGGGCTGTTAGGTCTGGGTTAAACAAGGTAGGAAGCCTGATAGCTGTCAAGGTAATTAATTCCTACTAGGATTGGTGATGGGGGAGCCAGCTTTGTGGCACCAGGTTGGGAAGGGAGAGGTAGCCAATTCTGCCATCCTCATGTTTTGAGATATCCTGAGCTGAAGCTGCCTTGGCTTTTCCTATGTAACCCTGGGCAATTACGATCCCAAAAAATCCCATCTCAAAAATATTTTTTAACATAATTAAATAGGTATTTTGTGCTTAGCACGCATTAGGCAATGTATAAGCTCCTCTGGGTATCGGCAAAGGAGCAGGCTCTTACCACACTCAGATAAGAAGGCTCTGACTACGCCATGCTCACACACCCAGGGAGATTCTCTATAGTCTAGGCCAATGGCGGCAGCAGTTTCACAAACCTGGAGCTATGAGACTGTGTAGCAAGTTCCTGAATAAAGGGAATTCTTCATGAAAGGAGTACACAATGTGAGGCAGAAATGAGCCTGATGCTTTTTTTTTTCTTTTTCTTTTTTAACTTGGAAAGATTCACGTAAAATGCCAGAAAGTCAACCAACTGAAAGAGTGACTCTCCTTGAGTTTAATTTTTTCCTTGAATTTGTTTGGCTAATGCAGTAGGGATAATATTCGGAAGCTTTTCTAGGCCCGTGTGCTTAGTCTTCATGGCCCCCCCCCCACCCCGTGATCACTGACAGCATTCAGACTCATTAGGAGCGATGCAGAGATGCTTAGAGCTGCTGTCACTAAGGCAACAGGGACTTGGAAGCCATAAGGCTGGACACTGGGAGAATCCCAAGCTGGTGGCATGGATGATGGAGAATCTGAGTCTGGGAGAGTAGCTCAGCTTTCCACAAGCTGGTGGCGTGAGTGGTGGAGAATCTGAGTCTGGGAAAGGAGCACAGTTTTCCACTCAGAGGAAGTCAAGAAGGTGGAACATTTCCTTTATTATTTCTCTTGCCTATTATATTTTCATTTTTAGCTTTTTTCACAATAGAGTAAAATAAAAATTTCAACACAAAACAATGTCTTATTTACCCACAAAAATCTCAGTTAAATCTAAAGTTCACCAAAAGCATACTAAATACAAGCAAATACTAAGTCTTGATAACATTTGCAGTTCTTTCTGTGATGAGGTTTCAGTAACTTCTGTCATGGCCATGTGCAGAAGTTTTCTCCTAAACCTCCTTTTTGTGGGGGCAACAGTGTCTGTGCAGAAGAGCCACAGCTATTCACAGTTCATATTCCAGCTTTGGTCATTCCTAAGTGGTCCAAGGAAGGAATCTACCCCACCTGGCTACCCAGTCCAGGTGTGTACAAGCAACACTACGTAGACTCACCAAAACTTGGGACAAAGCAGTCATTCCTGTGAAAAGGGCCATGGACAGGGAGGGGTAGAAGTAAAGGATGTAGTGCCCTACTTTAGGAAGTAAAAGACATAACATTAATTCCCCTCCAATGTTTTATTTACCTAAATTAATATTACTGTAGAAAGACTTGGAGCAAATGAAACAGGTTGGAAAGAAGATAGAATATTTAGTACCATATTCTCACATGTACCCTGGGTGGAAGAGGAGGGCATTTTGGGGAAAATACTGCAATATGTATTAAAATTGTTATGTGCATGAACTTTGACCTTGTAGAGTAGTGAGGTCAGAGAGCTGCGTCTGCTCTGGACACTGCCTTCTCACTCAGAGGAGAAGCCCACAGGCCTGGGGAGTGGCGGTCTTCTCCACAGACACAGGGGTACAGTCGGGAGTGGGCTTTTTCCTTGGGACTTTGAAACTTTCACCAAAAGAGGAAGCGTCACCCCTTTGCTGTGTGGGCTACACCCACGATACATGGACTGTGACTGCCCTGTGGCCACGTAGACTGTCATTTGTAACAAAAACATCGTTGGAAGTTTGCCTGCAGAGAGAAAAACGAATGTGACACAATCTCAAAAGGAGAAACAAAAAGTAGAAAGGAAGGTTCCATGGCTTTCCATCCCCTTGGACTGGAATTTCCACAGACCACTGCCTTCTTGAACCCCGCGCCAGCTGATTCCTCACCTCAGTCCCCCAGACGACTCCTTTACTCTAGAAGAACACTAGCTATTTCTTACTGCTTGCAGCTAACTAAATCTCAGTATTAATCCCACTTCTATGATTTAGTCTCTGGAAGATACAGACATCCAAAGTTATGTGTGTAAAATGCGTGCATGCATGCATGCATGTGTGTGTGTGTATGAGGGTGCACACACACACACACACACACACACACACACACACACACACACACACACACACACACACATACAAAGTATCTATGTAATGATTAAGGAATTCTGATGAGGAGGCCAACAGGTCAAATAGCTCTGAGTGTGAACTCACTAATGATAAACGCTAACAGCACTAACAGGTTACTGCCATTAGCAATTTTTACTTAATATTCAGTTTGTGCTGAGATGGTCTTATGCTTTACTCACAGCATCTTGTTTAGCCTTCATGGAACACCACCCATGGGTGGTATTATTTTACGGCGACCCTGTAAGGGTTGAGCATAGTATCTTTCAAATAGCAGAATTTTTTTGAAAAAAAAAATGCTAACTATCATTATTTTGATTTTTACAGCCAGAGCCAAGTTTTACAGATGAAACCTTCATGACCGTTACCCCATGAATCTAGCTTGAGAACACATAGTGTTTGGGAGAGTGAGTAAGGCGGAGCACTTACATCTTCTTTCATGGCTGCAGAAATTGACAGAGGCATCAGACAGAAAGCACCTAGGCCAAGTTGAGGAATTAATAGTCACTTATGGCATGAAAAGGAATAGAGAAATAATTTTCAACAAATTCTAAACTTCAGTTATAGTGCAAACTAAATGGAGATAGCCTATAGGCGCACACACACACACACACACACACACACACACACACACACACACACACACACACTTTACCTCTCTGTAAATGATCGCCTTGACCATCTGTGATTTCTGCAGTTGTTACTAAAGTTGTTTCCCTTATCAGCTAAGGGGAAGCTTAGTGACCAACTCTGGGTCCCTTTCTTCCCCTGGCCCTGGCTTCTTTCCCTGTTCCACAATGATCCTTACCAGCCAGCATTAAGAAGACCGTTTCTTTAGCTAAGCCCTTACTACTTGCAAAAGGTTTTAGACAAGGACCCAAAAGCAAGGCAGACTTTTTATTTTCATAAGCTAGTGTGCAAATCTGAGCAAATGCCAGCACAGTAGCACTTCCCCCAAAACTAAGAACACAGCCTGTGACTATGTATTTACTTTGTGAACATGGAACTTGGAGCTAAAAGTGTTCAGTTCTTAGACTCTTCTAGACTCTATTAAAGCATGAGATCTTCCTCATTACTCCATATTGCTCCTCGGTAGCCACTTCTCATTATTTATTATAAAGCCCACACTGCCAACAGAGGCTATATTTGTAAAGCATCATACTGATTGATTCCCTGGAACATTCTGTTTCATATTTTTCCACTTAAGTGGGTGATACAAAGATACTTTTGAACTCATAAAATAGCATATAAGTGGGGTGCTAACACATCATGTGCTACATACTCCATTATTCTAAGCAAAATGAAAGCAATATTTTTCCATCATCACATTAAATAAGTTTATTTCCTTTCATTACTAGGTTACTTCTGTCACTGTTTTTTGATGGTGTATCGAATCATGATAAAAATCATCACTAAGAGTCTACCTCTGTCTTGATTATACAGGCTGTACCCAAAATTACTAATGGCCTTATCTGCTGTGATAAAAAGAGAGAGAGGGAGAAATGGAAGGAATAAGTGACAGTTGTCACCTACATGTAATATTTTTATGTCAAGAAACTCAGATAAATTATTTTAGAACTAAAGAACTAGTTGGTGATAGGATACCTAGTCACCACCCAAAAATTGACTTTATGCTTATATGTTCTCTGTGAATAAAAAGCAAAAACATTCCAAAGTTCTACTTATAGCATTGTCACAAAATATAAAATACATAATCATAAAGATAGCACAATGCCCAGGAATTCACAATGAAGAGAGTAAAATATTCCTCAGAAAAATTCAAAGATAAGAAAAATGGACAGGTGAGCCATCCCTGTAGGTAGAAAGACCAAATATTGTGAAGATAATAATTGCAGACTGCTCAGTAGATCTAACGCAGTGCTCACCTAAATCCCACCAGGCTCGATACTCAAACTTCTACGCAGCCTAAAATTAGTACAAATGAGAAGGAACCAATCAGTGACAGAGTGGTAAGGCTCACTGTGTCTAGCTCCACAGCCTACTTGGGGACCACGGTAGACAGGAGATGGTGACAGGTCATTGAGAGGATCCTGTAGGTAAATGGATTAGAATAAAACTGAGGGTTCAGAAGTAAACCCATATGTTTTCCAATTGTTATTTGACAAGTCGTCCAGATTAATAATGTGGGGAATTCTTCTCAACAAACAATAGAGCAACCATCAAACACAACTACACAAAAGGTTACATTTGGCCCACATCCAGCAAGACAGAATGAATCAAATGAATCACAGACCTGAATGGAAAATGGAACACACCAAATTTATGTTAGTAAACACAAGACAAGATCCTTGGGTTACGGAAAACTTCTGACGCGACACCAAAAACCTAAGCCATATAAGGAGGGAGAAGTATTAACTCCTTCCAAAAAGAAAAATCCATTCCTCAAAAGATGAAACATAGCCTGGCATAGTGCTGTGTGCCTGCAGTTCCCTTCTGTGGCAGGCTGAGACAAGAGAATTCTTATTTTAAAGTCACCCTGGGCTATAATTATGAGACTCGTGTGTGTGTGTGTGTGTGTGTGAGAGAGAGAGAGAGAGAGAGAGAGACACAGACAGACAGACAGACAGACAGACAGACAGACAGACAGACAGAGAATAACCAATTCATGTAAAGACCATATTCATATAGTTGACCCAAATGAGCAAAAAACACTCAAACAACATACATTTTTTAATTCAAAAATTACCTCAAGCCCTTTAAAACTTAAGAAGAAGATAAACAAGATAAAGGAATGGTAGCCAACTTAGTCAGCTTTGGTTACTACAATGAAATTCCTAAAGCACTTAGTGTACGGAAAGAAAAGATTTGGTCAGCTCATGGTTCTGCAAATCCAAGATTAGGCAATCTCACTGCTTCCATCTTCTGAAGAGACAGTGCATCCTAGCAGGAGCCTGGGATGGAGCAGTTTCTAAATCAGGAAACAGAATGGGATAAATGAGAACTAGAAAATTGTAGCATCCTTTGAAGGCATGCCTGACTCCAGAGACCTCTCACAGGCCCCACCTCCCAAAAGTTTCATCACCTCCCAACAATATACCTCCCTGGTACCAAGCCTTTAATAAGAGGGCCTTTGGGGGACTCACCCAAACCATAGCAGACAGAAGAATAACTTGCAAATCTTCCACCAGCTTCCAAAGAAATGTCAGCTAGCATTAGTCACTAGGGAAATAGAACTTAAAACCACGAGGCCATCTCCTCATTCTCACTAGAGTGTCTAAATGAAAGTAGGTCTTATCAGGGTTGGCAATGAGAAGGGACAAGTGGAGCTCTCAAATGCTGCTGATCACAGCGCAACTTAGAGCATCCACAGAGAAGAACACAAAGCTTCTTAAAAGATAACAGTTGCACCCTCCTGGTAGTATATAACCCAGTGTGCTTATGACAAAAAAATAGGAGATAGCTATCAGTAGAGGAATATCTTACAAGTTAGCCAAACATCGCCCCTCAAAATAGTCATTGTCATCAAAAACAAAAAACAAAACACACACACACACACACACACACACACACACACACAAGGAAATGCACTGGTTCAGCAGGCAAAAGTGCTTGCAGACAAGAGCAGCAACGTAAGTTCAATCCCCACGATCCACAAGATGGAAGGAGAGAACCACCTGCTCCGTGTTGTCCTACTTACCTGCTGTGGCATACATGTGTTCTCTCGCACACACATATACATTGTTATGAATTTAAACTGGGGAAACCTAAGCAATTATTACAGCTACAAGAAGCTAGGAAAACAGGCAGTGAGGTGACCTAGCTAGAAACCTGAAACAAAAAGGACACAGAGTAAGAGCTGACGTAAAGTGAGTAAAACATCTCAGGCCCTATTAATGTGGTTCACTCATTGTAAAACACACCACAAGATAGTAATAACTGGTTAAAAAGTAAAAATGTGTGGGCTATTAGCACTATCTTCTTATAAAATTTAAAAGTATTCCAAAAATGAAAAATCAGTGTAAAAACAAAAGCTGAAAATCCTTCTCCCACACCATCTATGCCTTTTATTTCTAAGTGTTAACCCAAGAGAAGCAGACACACAGGATTGTAAAAAGGCATTTTTTGTGAATGTGCAAATCCGCTTCATTCATAACGGAAAAAAAATGTAGCAAATTAGAAATAACCCACAAAACTTAGAGATTTAAAAATTGTGGTATGACTTACTAAAAAGGTAAAGAGGGCTTGCTGTGCATGTCGGAGGACCCAAGTTCAAATACCCAGGGCCCACATAGAAGTTCCAGTACCCCAGTTGTGGTGGGGACTGAAGACAGGAGGACCACTGAGGCTCACTCCCTACCAGCCTAGCTCCGGGTTTTCATCTCCAAGGAGACAATGTCCTCCTCTGGACTCTGCACACTTGTGCCCCTACCTGTACACACACTCACATGAACCACACACATACTTACACAGAAATAAATAAGTAAATATATAAACCATTGCCATATAGCCACACAATACAATATCCCTTGTTAATAAAAAGAACAAATTGTTGTCAAGACTGTATGAGTTATTCCAACACCAGTGTATCTCAAGTCACTCCGCTGAGGGAAAGCATCCAAACAGAAGAGTATACTGTGCACGACTGACTCACGCAAATCCCTAGATCATTCAAAGTGATCCCTTTGTCAGAAGAGAGATGATCGGTTGCCGGGAAGAGGTCATGAGGAGCATCTGCAGCATGGAGGTTGGAAGGGGTACATTGCACAGGGCTTGAGCAAACTTTGGGATTGTGGGTGTATTCCTTAGCTTTGTATAGTACAGCGAAGGTCCCACTGTTTACATTGTATCAGACAGACCCTATGGAACGGTAACTCTAATTTTTACAGTTTATTGTATGTTAGTTATGCTTCAATGTAATGCCTTGGTTTTTATTTTTAAAAAAGAACAAAAGGGAAAAGACCTATTTAAGATGGGAAGGGGGGGAGAAATGACATAAAGGTGTGCGTCATCGCTTGTGTGACAGCATCTTCAATCCCTACTCATCATGTGACATTCTTAAGTCTAGAGCAGCGGAGGACAAAGTGAAATACAGAATTAAGTAGGATCGTTTAGAAACCATTTTTTAAACAAGGGAGGGGAAATCGTGATCTCCATTGTAAACCAAGGGTCGGCTAAGATCCAGTGTCTGTAAACAATTTACTTTGAGAAATTACTTTTTCCTTGTAGTGGTTATGGGTTTCCTGGCCATTCACGTTCTAATCCCAAGACCTCGAAATTTAGGAAAATTGGCCCGTGTTTTGTTGCTACTGGAGATAGAGACATTTGTGGCCTAGGGATGACTCGGGCTCATGGTCTTGGCCGTGTTAGCACGGGACATCAACCAATTGAGCTCACTGGCCACTGGAAACATTACAAAGAAACTGTACTGATGCATGGCTAAAGTGTGCTCAGCTGCACGTGTGTGTGAAATATACCTCTGGGCCAGCTTTCAGGAATGCCTGGGCCTCACCCATCACCACTGTCAATACATTTAGGGAACTCCAAAACCTTCCACTTTGTCATCCTTAACTCCTCCTTGGTCCTTGGTCTCTTAACGTTTTATTTATTACTATTGTGTTGTGGAATGAAAGGGGTACATGGGGCCCCTTGCTGTGACACAAATGTGGAAGTCGGAGGACAACTCTGTGGAGCCACCTCTCTCCTTCTCCCTTTACATGGGCTCAGGATTGTCCAATCTGTGTTGTAAGCATTTTACCCACTGAGCCATCTTGCAGTTGAATTTTATTTTTAAACAATCTACTACCACTCCCTTTGATTTGAGGAATTGGACCCTTTCATGCTAAGGTGCTCCTGTATATAGCTAGCTTTTAAACGTCTTCCATTTGATCCAGCTGTTATGTGTTCCCTGTCCTGTCTCTTTGTGCTTTCCTTTCAACCACAGCTTTCACTAACACCATACCACTCACACATACTGTCAAATCCCACACCCGCCTACCTCTGTCCCTGGTACTTGGACTTTGTGCTCCTGTTTCCACACACTTTACTTCTGCGTGCCTAATACGCCTATGCTACCTGCTCTCCTGTTTGCTTTCAACAGTCTGTTGTCTTTTAAAGGGATTTAAATAAAGAGAAAAATGTTTACCTGCATAATCACTGTTTCCAAGGCTCTTTAATTACATCATGCGCATCCTTATTCCCATCTGTTGTCATTGTGGCCTGAAGGACAGACAGCCTTCACATTTTCTAGCCTGCAGAGACCTTTCAAGAAATGCCATTGAAAGAGCCTTTTTTTTGTCCTTGGAAGATATTTTCACAAGATACAAAATTCCACATTGAATTTTTTTCCATTGTCATTGCCCACTCTTTTCCTGTTGACTTATTTCTGTTGAGAATTTTTTTTTCTCTTCGTCTCTGTATATAATGCATCTTCTTCTCTGGCTATGTGCGCACTTGTGCACACGTGCCACGGCATGTGTGTGGAGTTCAGAGTCTTGATTTGTGAGGCCTGGATTTCTCTGCTTTTATGTGATCCTGAGGATCAAACGTAGGCTGTTAGGTTTATAGAGCAAGTGGCTTCACCCTCTGAGCCATCTCACTGGCCCCTCTGGTTACATACATACATATATATGTATATATTTTTTTTCTAGGGCTTGGGAGACAGCATATATGTGCTTGTGTGTACATGCAGACATAGACAACAATGTGTCACCACTCTTTCTTTCCTTCTATGATGTGAAGCCTGGGAAACAAATTCCAATTATTTGGCCTGAGAGAAAGTGCCCTTATCCACTGAGCCACCTTGCCGGCCTCCGCTCTGGCTACTTTGTAAGAGTTGCATTTACTCTTTAGTTGTGAGCAGTTTGGTCTCAGTGCTCCTTAGGAAACTCATTTCCTGTTTCTTACACTCGAAATATCTTGGCTCTGTGAGCTGACAACTTTAAACAAATTTGGAGTAACTGCAGCCCTTAGGAAGTTTTTAAATGGTTTTGATCTGTCACACTCCCCACCGTTTCACAAACCCAATTTCGTATCTCCAAATGCTTCGACTTGCTCCATAGCTCCCAGACACTCTACACTTCTTGTCTTGCTTTGCAGACTCTACTATATGCATGCTGGATTCAGGGCTTTTCTTTGTTGTTGTTGGTGGTGGTGGTGGTGGTGTTGCTACACCCTTATATTCACTATTTTTTTCCACAGCCTGGAGCCTGTCATCAATCCCACCTTGCACTTTTCATCTTATGTCTGGTAGCTCATTCCTCTAGATTTTTGACTTAGCTTCCTTATGCTCCTCACAATTTCGGTCTTTCCCTGGCTTCTTTTTGTTTGGTTTGGTCATTCTAGGATGTTTTACTTTGTCTTGTTTTTGAGACAAGGTTTCCCCATGTAACCCTGGCTGTCCTGGAACTTTTACAGTAGGCCAAGCTGGCCTCGAACTCAGAGACCCACTTGTCTCTGGCTCCCAAGTGCTGGGAGGTGTGTGTCACGACCACACAGCTTCTTTAACAAGTGAAATCTCCCGCGTTCTTTCAGCGCCTTTATTGCTAACACTTCATCTGTAGCATTTCTCAGGAATTTTCAGGTAAGTGATTATTTTTCTCCACTGCGGCTCATATTTCTCCAGATGCCTGGTGAGTCTTTATTGGATATCACACAACGTGGAATTTCAGGGCCCTCTTAGAAATACCCACATTCCTAGAAATACTCTTGAGCTTACTTGGGAATAGTGTGGCTTCTCTGCATCTTGCTTTGAAGCTGCTAAGGCAAGGAGAGAACAGCACCCTCTGAGGGCTCATTTCACTCTGCTACTGATGCAGAACCTTTCCACACTCTCTCCAGTGGTGTGTGGCTTACCCAACCCACACACAGGCAAAACTTCCCTGTGAGGACAGCACTCCCAGTACTGTCAGACTGTAGGGGATGGACATGGGAACTTTTTAGAGTGTTCCTTCTGCAAACATACTTATCAAAACACACCAAGCTGGTGACTTTGTCACTTTTAGGTCTCTCTTATGGTAGAGAGATCTCATCGTGGAAGACAGGAGAGGAAAGCAACGCCACTCACCTTCTGGCTGGCAAGTAAAATTGAGCAACAGGATGAAACCAGGAACTCCAAATCCTCTTTGGTGGTCTGCTACCAGTATCCTAAAGACTCCTCACTAGGAACCAACCTACTGGAGGTTAGGCAGCCTCCCATTGGTGCCATATAGGATTGTGGACCTCGGGGAAACACAATCCAAATTGTAGCAACTGTCTTCTTAATTGCATATACATATTTAATGAAACTATTTTGGGGTGGATGCAAGAAAGAAAACTAATATTTAGTGGGCACTTGCCGAGATCCAGACCCTTTAAAAGTTGCTTTATTACGTTTTCTTACTTGGCCAACCGATCTGCTCTGCGAAGTTCAGTATCACTTCTCATCTGCAAGATGAAAATGGAAGTGCTTTGTGTTCAAGCCAGCACACTTGGTCTTAGGGCAGAGACACTGATATCACTTCAGAGAACTCAGGGCTTCACCCTTCAGCTAGGCAGAGTGCCCTAATGCCCGTGCCGTGGCCACACAGAGTTCATCTGAGCCTCCAGAAAGTCGATATGAGACAAGAAAAGAGGCTCAGATAAATGCAAGAGAACGAGGACCCCTCATGGCAACTGCGGTAAGAGGAAGGAATGTGATGCTTCTTGCCTATGCCCTGAAGGCAGGTTGGAAAAACAAGGGCCACTTTGTCCTCAGATATGGTTAACAACCTGGGAGGCCAGTGTCAAGGATATTGGGTTACAGAACGGAGTGAGCATCTCCAGTTTGGGCAAGCCTGACTCACAGGCTGGTCACTGACTGGTATAGACAGTGGAGAACACCCACAGTGCAGTGAGGGCACCGAGAGAACAGTGGGCCAGAGCTTCTTCCCTGGATTGCACGCAGATCACACCCTCCAACCACAGCAGCTCTAGGTCACCTTTGCCAGAGTCTGCGTCAGTGTCAAGGAATCTTCCCTAACATCTTTAATGCACTCCTAACACAGGAGCCGCCTCACTCACCTTTTCTCCCGTCACCCAGAGTAGAACTAAAAGTGAAGCATTTGCTATCCTGTGGCTTGGGAAATTTCACTGGACCCCAAAGAGTCGTCCCAGGGCCACCTGAAAGGAGAAACTGGTGCTAAGATTAAGACTTGAGTCTAAGGCTCTGTTTAAAATGAAGGTTTTGGTGAGTAACTTTCACCCTGCCCTACCCCACCCTGTGTACAAGCTGGTCCTCTCAGTTAGTGTATGCCTTTTTATCAGAGAATAAAAATCTCCTTTTGAGCAACAGTATGGACAAGATGTGGTAGGGATGGAGACTATGTTTCTGCACTTAGATGGAGTCATCATCTCCAGCGTGTACCGTTGTGTGTAGAATGAAAGGGAACCAGGGAAAGGAATCAGAAGAAATGGCATCTACTCTCACCTCACCCCCAACATCATACATATACTGCCTTTAAAAAAGAAGAAGAAGAAGAAGAAGAAGAAGAAGAAGAAGAAGAAGAAGAAGAAGAAGAAGAAATGGAGGAAAGGAAAGAGA
Source organism: Acomys minous (assembly GCF_964271855.1). Lineage (NCBI taxonomy): Eukaryota > Metazoa > Chordata > Mammalia > Rodentia > Muridae > Acomys > Acomys minous. The sequence continues at coordinate 94,573,788 of NC_140494.1, read as the reverse complement.
GCAAGGGAACTAGAGAAGGGGAGAGGAGGGCAGGGGAAAGGGGCTGAAGGTGAGCAAAGGGAATGAAGAAGGGAAGAAGAGGAGGGAGGAGAGGGTGAGGAGAGAAGGTTGTCTGAGCTGGGCTCTGGACTAAAATCAGGGTGAACCACTTATTGCAAACATATTAAGAAGTCTCCAGGAAACACTCCTTCACTGCTGGTAGGAACGCAAACTAGTACAACCACTTTGGAAATCTATCTGGCACTATCTCAGAAAACTGGGGACAGGGCTACCTCAAGACCCAGCTATTCCACTCCTTGGAATATACCCAAAAAGATGCTCCACCACACAAGGACATATCCTCAACCATGTTCATAGCGGCCTTATTCATAATAGCCAGAACATGGAAACAGCCTAAGTGTCCCTCAGTAGAAGAATGGATAAAGAAACTGTGGTACATTTACACTATGGAATACTACTCAGCTATTAAAAACAAGGAATTTCTGAAATTTGTGGACAAATGGATTGAACTAGAAATGATCATAATGAGTGAGTTAACCCAGAAGCAGAAAGACACAAATGATGTATACTCACTTATATCTGGACACTAGTCCAAGGGGCATGTCCCATGAAAGTCTTCACTTACCAGGAAAGCAGGATAGAGGTGAGGACATCCTATTGGGACTCTAGGTGAGAGAAGTATGGGAGATTGGGGAAATAGAAGGATCCAGAGGGTTATAGAAACCTACAAGAAGAACACTATGAAGGGCAGATCTGGGCCCAGGGGTTCTGCTCAAGCTATGGCACCATGCATCAAATGGCAGTAAGCATCAAATCCCTACCCAGATCCAGCCAATGGACAGGACATTTTCCACAGTTAAGTGGAAACTGGGGACTGACTTTCACACGAAGTCTAGGGCCCCATATTTGACTATGTCCACTTGATGGGGAGGCCTGGTGGCACTCAGAGGAAGGATAGCAGACTACCAAGAAGAGAACTGATACCCTAGGAGCATATACAGGGAGAGGAGGTCCCCCTCAGTCACAGTCATAGGGGAGGGGAATAGGGTGAAAGCAGGACAGAAGGAGGAATGGGATAACAATTGAGATGTAATATGAATATTATCAATAAAAATAAATAATAAAAAAGAAGTCTCCAACAAGGCCTACCCAGTATGTTTTCTGTACAAGCATGTACATGAGCACACAAATATGCATGGACACATGCATGCGTGCAAGCACTTGCACACACACCTCCTCTCTTCCTAGGGCCAAGAGCAGCCTACCAGTGATATGAATTAGCATGGGCTCACATTTCTCCACCTAAGAGGCACAGCTAGATTCCAGAGGAAATGCACCCGCATCTCAAACACATGAGCTTTCCCAGAGTCTCAGCAGAAGTCTCTGATCCTCCTTGACAGACATGAATTTAGGTGCCACTGTCCGTTTGGGGAAACAGAGGCCCATAGAAGTTAGATGTCTCTCAAAAACTACATTTTAAACTCAGTATATAAGTTCTATTTGAACAGTAGTGTCGGAATTGCGCCCTGATCTTTTAATGGTTGCACATGTTGGGTTGCTCCCAACACAGCCAGGAATCTTCAGGGTCTCCAACAAATATTTTTCCCAACAGTCATAATTGCTTTCCATGCTATGACTAAATATCTTGGCAAAACAGTGTACTGGACGGAAGTTGTATTGTGGCCCATGGTTTGAGTTTTCAGCCCATCAGGGAGGGAGAGTGTGACCAAACAGAGCTGTTCATGTCATATCAACTAGTAGAGAGAGACAGAGAAAGAAAAGGGGGAGAGAGGGAGATCATGCACCTGTGCTCTGATCTTTCTCTTTTCTCCTCTTTTATTTTACCAGCCCCGTCCTCCAGCCTATGGGATGCTACCAACCACATGGGATGCTTCCTTCCCTCATCACAGATGTACCAAGAGTGTGCTTACTGATCTTCTAGGCATCTGTCGATACAATCAGGCTGTCAATCAAGACTGATTACCACACCAGTCATCTCCAGATGTCTCTGACAATATTTTCCCTTTGGGAAATCTCTTTAATAGTCCTCTCCAATGCACATATGCCGTTATTTATTTATAATTTATATGTACCAATCAATGTCAGATAACATTTTCAGCCTATACCCCAGAGCATCAATCTTCAGTAATGACAATGGATAATGTGATGGTATGAATAAGTTTATCCCACACCATGGGCCTCATATTTGAATGCTTGATCATCAGGGGGTGGCACTACTTGACAGGCATTAGGAGGCGTGGCCTTGTTGGAAGAAGTGTGTCACTGAGAGGGTGGGCTTTGGAGTTCAAAAGCCCAAGTGAGTCCCAGTGTCTCACTCTCCCTGGTACCTGTGGATTCTGATGGAGAAGTCTCAGCTATTTCTCCAGCATATGTCTGCCCAAATGCCACCATGCGTCCTTCTGTGATGACAAAGGATTAAACCCCTGAAACTGTAACCAAACCCCAATTAAATGTTTTCCTTTATAAGAGTTGCCACGATCATGGTGCCTCTCTTCACTGCAAGAAAACACTGTCGACAACAGATATGAACCACATATAGGAAAGTTCTGACAACGTGGAAAAGTTTTGGTCTAAATCTTGTCATTGTAATGAGTCACTGTCAATTTTCTTTCAATATACTGGTGACAATTTGTTTCAGGGTCAGGAAGACACTCCTAGAGTTTTGTCCCCATCTTCCTATGTCTGAATTATGCATAGTGTCTATAATCTATACTTTCATTTCTGGAGACATGTAAGTCACAAGTACGTTGGTCAAGTTACCTCATACGGTTTGTAAATCTGCTCATTGTACATATAGAGACTGAAGAACATTGTAATATGCTGAAAAGAGAAACAAGGGCACCAATGTAGGCCCACACCCACACACTCATGATCCCCACTTTCCCTCAGGATACTTTGTATATATGCAAATGACCCAGAAAGCCAGAGTAAGGGAGAAGTGATATGTATTTTCAATATGAGTAAAGAAAGGATCTTTTCTAGTGTTACATTAAAAATGAATTCAAATAGAGGTTCTACTGGTTTCCTCCATGGTGGCTAGAGTGAACACTTCGTCCTTTGGTGAGCCCTACAGGATATTTGCATTATTCGTGAAAGAGACCCTACTTGGACACAGGGCACCATGGGTAAGATGAGGAGAGCAGGCCAGTGAAGGCTTGGAGTGACAGGAGGCAGGACATGAGATAAGAAAGGCGCCCCCTCAGGAGAACCTCAGCGTGCTCTCAGTCCTGGGCAAGAAGCAAGATTTGAAGGATCCAGACCACATCACATGCAGACTGGGGTGGTCCTCATGCAGAGATTACAGGTCCCCAGCCTGGATCTTGGGGCTTCCTCCTTTTGAATCCATGTCTTTCTGAGGCATCCTCCAAAATTCTTGAGTACCAGGATAAAAAGAAAACACTTCCCTGGGGCACGATGAGCCCATACGGTTTGTTTTCCAAGATGTAAAAGAAAGGCATTTCAGCCCTTCCGCAGATAAAAATAACTTGCCGTTGATTTTGAAATCCCTTTCATTTGTCTCCCACAGCCCAACACCGTACAATGGCACTTTGTGTGAGAGCCTTCTGAGTGAGTGAGCCGCCCTCTTCCCATTGCCTGCCAACAGCAGGAGGCCAGCAGAGGCCTTGGAGCCCTGTGCCATAGTGAGAGAGGACTTTGGGCTGCCCAACGTTGCTGTTGGACATCATTCAGAAGGCCTGGCTGGGCAGGGGCTGGGGGGAGCTTAGTGAAGAAAACAAACAGAGTAGGGAATAGTGGAAAATGCTGAGTCCCAGAGTTGGCAGGCACAGAGCTGGGAGCTGTTCTGCCCACCTGCAGCTGTGATGACCCACTGAAGGCCTGGGTGTGGGTGTCTGTGGCCATGCCCAGGGCCAGGAAGGAGGGGTCAGACCCTCCTCTCTCTGCAAAGAGGCCTTCTAGAGTCCTCATCCCATAAGTCCAGGAAAAACATGGCTCTCCAAAGGGAGAAAAGGCTCAGTAAGCATGCTTCTGATACACTGACCCACTTCCTTGCAGGCACTTGAGAGCCAACATGGACCAGACGACAATCACCATATCACTCCCCCATAGTCAGTATCATGATTCCTATTCAGAGATGATGAAAATAGAGAACGTAAGCAGCTTGTTGGGTCCCACAACTCACAAAAGACATGGTATGGATTTAAAATCATGTGGTCCCACTTCCAAGTGCCTACCCTTCAATGTGACTGCCACCTTTCTTTCACTTCTCTATTTTCCTCTTTAGAAATGCAAAGTGTTGAGACACTAAGAGAGTTGGGCCAATCACTGGTTGGCCATTCCCTCGGTTTCTGCTACACCTTTATCCCTGTACAACTTAGAGGCTGGAAAAACTGTGGGTCGAAAATTTTGTGGCTGAATTAGTGTCCTGGTTACAGGTGGTGGCCATTTCAGGCTTCATATCCCCTATTGTCTTGGCTAGGGTCACCCTCATAGATTCCTGGGAGTTTCCATTGTCCAGGTTTCTAGTTTGTCCCAGAGATGCTCTCCTACCATCACCAATTCCAGTTCTCTCTCCCCCTATCTTCCCCACACTTGATCTAGTTTGAGGCCCAGGCTATGAGAGCCCACCGCTGGCACTATTAATGATATTCTGCCATACTTGCAGACAAGAGCTTAGCACAACTGTCATCTGAGAGGATTCAGCCAGCAGCTGATGGAAACAGATGCAAAGACCCACAGCCAAACATTAGGCAGAGCTCGGGGAACCTTGTGAAAGAAGGAGAGAAAGGATTGGAGCCAGAGAGGTCAAGGGCACTACAATAAAACCTACATAACTAACTAACCTGAGCCCATAGGGCCTCATAGAGACTGGACCACCTATCAGAGAGCACGATTCGGACAGACCTAGGCCCCCCTGCACATATGTAACAGGTGTGCAGCTTGGTCCTCATGTGGGACCCATAACAGCAGGAGCAGGGCTGTCTCTGACCCTGCTGCCTGCCTTTCGATCACTTTCCCCTGAATAGGATGGCTTGTCTAGTTTCAATAGAAGAAGATGGCCCTAGTCCTACTACAACTTGATATGCCAAGGTGGGTTGACATCCGTGGGAGGCCTCCTCACCTCTGAGGAGAAAGGGAGGCAGGTTGGAGGGAGGGGAGAGGAGAGGGAGGCACTGAGAGAAGAGGAGGGAGCAGAAACACTGACAGGGATGTTATGTAAAGTAAATAAATTAGTGAATAAATGGGAAAAAGACACTAGGAGAGAAAAAGCAAGATGAAGAATAAACAGATGGATTTAGAACAGAAAGGAAAATTCACCAAGGGCTAGAATGTTCCAGAGTCTCTAAAAGTGGGAGGTTATTAGTTCAGAGGAAGGTGCATGAGAATAAGTACCAAGATGGCAGATACCCTGTTTTGGAGGGAAGATATAACAGTGCTGGTCAGGAACACTAGCTCTCCCTTATGTCCCCAGTAGGATTCTGGGAATGTGCTTGGGTTCACTTGCCAAACGTGGCTGGGCAGCTCTCTGTGGAACAGAAACAAGCTAAAAAAAATGAATATCAACCTTCTCTTGTTCTTCTAATTACAGCCTGGGTAGAAGACGCACTGGATGTGGGGGGGGGGGTAGTACCCTTGCCCATTCTGAGAGGAGGAAAGAACGGGCTGATTCTTTGTTGGGTACAATTAAAGGGACAAGTTTTCAGCCTTTGTTAGATCCATAGGATGACCTTGAAGCCAGTCACCAGCAAGCAATGTGACTAGCCTCCTAAACTCTTAGACCCTTCATTTATGTGGTGATAGGATTGGGATTTATCTCTAATGTCCTTTCCAGACCTAAAAATCCTTATTCTGATGATACTGGGACCCAGGGAGAGAGAGGACACTGCCATCTTTACATACCTTGCATGGTTAGAACCGTGCCACAGCAGCGTCCATCTCCTCCACACTAACCCGTCAGCAGGGCCTCCATCCCACCACCTCAGGAGCTTTCTGGTGTGCCAACCTCTCTTTAGATGAGCCAACTAGTTTTCCAGCCTGCCTCCCTCCTCCAGCCTGTCCCCTCTGATCTGCCCTTTAGAGTCAGAGTGACTTTTCTAAGCACAAGGCAGGACACGCGGCTACCCCGACCCCGCGACACACCCCCCCAGAGTGCGTAGATACTCTACCTTGTGCCTCTTAGGGACTGTCATACAGGATCACTTCCTGCCCGTCTCTTGTGACCTCAAACCTCTGCTTCTGCAGCTTTTGCAGCTTCGGCTCTATCCTGCCAATTTCTGGTTTCTCTCATAGGTTGTATATTTTTACTCTCTACCTCAGCCACTTCTATTCCCACCTACCTGGGTTCTTCAACCATTCAGGCTATGAAATCCCTTCACGCTCCTTTCCTCTGTGTTGATCTCATTGGAAAGAAATCCTCCTTTTGTATCTAACGTTTAGTTTCAAAAAAAAAAAAAAGTAGATTAAATGAACAAGCCGTGTGTCTCCTTTCTTCTTACGGCCTCCTAAGCACAAGGCATTGTCGTCCCCGGAGCAGATGAACAGTGAGTGTTGGTTGTGGGAATCATTACACTGTGCCGTTATTACAAAGGATGGCTTCTAGCTGAGATCTCATAAGCCCTGCAAGTTTGTTTTCTGCACAGTGGAATATAGTAGGACTTCCCTCTAGCAGTGGGTCTCAGCTTCCCATTCGTTCTTTAGGTGACCTCGACACTTAGCGGAATAGCGAATCCATCAGAGCTAATACAAATAATTACCAGGATTGACACTAAATCATCTAGGGATGAGCTTAGGCCAGGAGGTATTACCTGGAAATCAGGTGACAGCCAACCCAAGTGTGAGAACAAGGACATGAGAGAATATGGAGAGAATCAGGTTTGCATTCTTAGCACCAGTTCTGTCACCACTGGGATAATTGTTGGAGGATACAAGTCATGTGTTCCTGCTGCAGTCTCAAATCATGTGTGCCCATTGAAAGGATTGTATAACATGAGTTAAAGGCCATTTGGACTCTAAAACTATAGAATCTGAGATTTCTAGAATTCTGCTCCTCAACCATCATTCTTGTAGGAGTGTCTATCTGAGGGTCCACAGTCCAATGTACTAAGTGACTGTGTTCCATTCCAGAAATTATAAGTTTAAAACATTCTAAGATTTCGGTGGGTATTTTTATAATTTGATTTTTATTTCTTGTAACATATTGACCATGAGCTTTGTAGGTAATAGGTCAGAAGAGTAGACACCCCTGCATGGCTTAGCCACTGTTGGGTTTACCAAGGAGACCTTTCAAAATACTATGGAAGAAAAAACGGCTGCCAGAAGCAGCCACCGAGGATGATGCTCAGACACTGAGATGATCCCAGAGTCCCTAAATCATGTGGTCCCTTTAGTTTTAATTCTGTCCTTGTTGTCTGGACTTTGGAATTTGAGTCATCACTTACAACAGCAGAGAGAAGACTATCTGGAATTTGCACCCAGAATTCTGATGTAGAATTTCATCACAGGGTCCTAAAGCAATGAACATGCGTGCACGACCACCATCATACAGATGGCACATTTGAATTCTCCAGTGCTCTATGAAGGGGCATAAAAAGAATGACTTTTAAGTTCCTTGGGTACCAGGACACAGGTATGATTCTTGGCTCTGGAGAAAGAAGATGCCTGAATGAATGTCTGCTACTCCAAACACCAGCCATTGTCTACCCTCAGACCTATTAAAGACGTATATATACTAGTATACAAAATATATACAGATGTGGCTGTATGTCCCCAATTAAAGGACCACCTTTACTTGTGCATTGTGCACAGATATTTGTGAACTTCCTATTCCCACAGAAGTCAGAAAATTTGAAACAAGAGTAACCTAAAAGGTATCTTGGAAGAGAGGCAATCTCTCAATTCAGTCGTTGTCAGGGATTGGTCTGTGGTTAAATTGAGTTGTTTCCTTTTTTTCCTTCCTCCTTTTCTTGGCATTGTCAGGACCTTTTGTATGGCAGACAAGTGCTCTATCACTTAGCTACATCCTCAGCCCTGTGCTAGGTCTTGAACTTTCTGTCTCAGACATCTGTGAGTCCAGCTACCATTTCTTATGAACTCTGCACAATTTCCAAAGTCCACAGAAGGACCCTAGTGCTGCTTCTCCTTTAGTTTGAAGAAGTCTTGCATCAACAAGTCAACCTCAGACCAAGCTAATTGTTACCATTGGTGGTGTGGCCTGGCCTGTGAGAACTGGTGCCATTTCTTCAAGTATCTGTGTTCTCTTGTCATTTCCAGGTACACCTTGGGAACAGAACTTGAAGGGTTAGCTGTAGCCTCCCATTTGTCTATACAGAAGTTGCAGTGGCCTGCTATGTGGTGGCTCAGATCCAATGGTTCGAGCTGATAGTGTCAAACAGAGGACGCAGAGGAGACACGGGCCTTCTCTTGACCTTAGTAATTACCACAAGGGATTGCTGAAATTGTCCTTGCCGCTTTATGTCCTATCACAGGCAATGACCAGAGCCAACACAACATCAAAGTCCTGGGTAATGCTGTGGCCAAGAGTATCAGAGCCTGAACAACAGTGATGAGAGATTAGACGCAGGTCTGTAAACTCCCTGAAGGCTTTGGGAATTGGGGAGCACGTCACAAGACCTGGCTGCTGTAGATTTCCTCTTGCCGCTGTGGGCAGATGGTCACTGCTATCATGACTTTGGACGTCAGCACAAAGAGCTATGCCAGCCAACTGAAAAGAGTGGCCTTCCCAGGATAGACATATTTGCCAGGAAAATGGAAACAAAGGAGGGGACTGGGACATTAAGCAAAACAGGAAATGGCATATACCCAAATGCTGAGGCCAGGTCCACTTTGTCCACTAACCTGGCTTCTGAACTCTCAATTAATGGGTGTGACCGCCTAATTTAGTCTTGGGATTTTTCACCAATTGATCAACACTGCTGAAATTAAACCCCTGGGATAACTGCCTTATTGCAACGGGCACCAAGAAAATGTTTTTCTCCTGTTAAGCACTGCTTTTTAGGACCAGGTGGGTTTTTTATAGCATGGAGGGATTCCTTTGGGTGATGTGAAACCAAGAGTAAGCTCAGCCAATACTGCACAGCCAGGGTTGGTCCTGGAGCCAGTTCCCAGGTGTGTCAAGGGTCCTCTTAATCTCAAAGAAGAGCCTCTGTACAGGCGGACCACATTACCAACCACCTCCAGGGTGGACTCTACAAAAAAGGAGAGGTCAGAGAGGATTTTGAAGGCTGAAAAGCATCCTTGCTGAAAGAAGACTTTTGTGTTCTTCTGTGTTTAGAGGATGAAGTGTACCTCTTAGTACCAGGACTGTGGATCCCACAGACAGCGAGCCATCTCCATCTGTACTCAAAACAAGCCTTTCAAGCTCTATGGCAACCACATGGCATAACGGAAAGAACAAGAAACCAGAAGTCCGATGGCTCTCTGATGACCCTGATGACCTTTGTACTCTCTTCCAGCAGAGTTTTGTGAATTCAATTAAGTTTCATGTCAAATAAACAGGAGTTGAGGGTAGATATCTACATAAGAGCCAATGACTCAGATTCTACAGGGAATAAGGAAGCATGTGGATGCATGGGGCTGGCCCACTGGGGATGAAATAGGTTCCTATTCATCCAGGGGAGATAGCCTCTTCAGTGCCAGTGCAGAGCCACACTCTGTATCAGGAGGAAATTCACTTGGGCTGACTAAGTGGGTTCCAGACATTGAAGGACAAATGAAGCATCTTAGTCATGGGATGGTGTTGTGTCATCACTATCTTCTATGTTGGCCCTTATTTTACTCAAGCCACAACTCACACTCTCTTTTTAGGTTAAAATAATTACACTTCTCTATGTCAGAAAGCTCTTGCTATGGTTTGAATCTATCATCCAAAGACTCATGGGCTAGAAGTTGGGTTCTCAGTGTCATGGTGGGGCCTTTGAGAAATGGAGTCTCAGGAAAAGTGGTTACATCAGGAGGGCATGGCATCAGAAGGGATTCATACTGGTCTTGAAAAATGACTTAGTTCTCATGAGAGTTGTTATAAAAACAGTAAGTCTGGCCCTGGAATCCCTGTGGCTTCCTATTTCATCAGTTAAGTCTCTCTGTCCATACACCCCCCCCAACATGATGCCACCACCATTGGGTGCTCAGTAGAGGTCAAATACATAGGGCCACTAATCTTGGACATTGGGCTCCAGAACTACGAGCTAAAGAAAACTCTTTACCACTTACCTTAGTTATTTTGTTATAGCTACAGAAAGCAGATTAACATGTATCAGATAATCAACTAGGAGGAAGGGAGCATGTTCACAGCTTTGTTTCTGTAAAGATTTGCTATAATGTCATGGCAACAAGGATTCAAAACACTTGGCGTATCTTCTCCTCCTGTTACCTTCTGAATGCATGCCATGTCTGCACATCACCATCTTTTAAATGACTCTTCTTTCTCCATCTCCTTTTACCATACCTCACACCATTTCTTTCCACAGTGGCTTCCAGAGTCTCACTGGTGTCATTAACAGAGAGCCAAGGACCAATTGCCTGAGCATCTCCCATTGGAAATGTGGCTTCTAGCTGTAGAAAGGTCTACGCTGACTTTACTCACATGGGTTTAATGTGGTCTGCATGGCAGTCAGATACCCTCAGAGGTTAACAGCGGCCTGGAGCACCTTTTGCACAAAGTCTTGACTGAGGCTGGAATCCATTCTCTGCTGTACAGTTTATTCAGGGACAGAGGATCTCAGACGTGGGTTCGGTTGGCTTGGGAGTAGTGCCTTTGCCCAGGTTTGCAGCTAAAAAGCACAAAATCTCCAGCTCCACTGTCCCCTGTGGCCTCCCACAAAATCTGTCCGTGAATAGTGGTGGCTTCACCAGGTTCCCAAGGCCAAAGCCATTCTCCTGGCCAACTGGGCTCCCTCACCACTAGACCACACAGTCCACATTTAACATGTGCTCAGCAAACCTCAAGTTCCAGGGCTGAAGACACAGATTTTCCAAAAACAGAGTTCTCTTTGTGAACAATTCAGCAAAAAAAAAAAAAAAACCTCTCTTTCCAGCTGTGAGTTGGGATTCATGTGGCAAATGTTGGTGTTAATTAAAAACATCCACCTTCTACAGTTTCAACAAGAAAAGAGCAGTATGCAGAACGCAGCACTAAGCACTCCTCCCCCAAACACTTGGACGTCTGTATTCTATTCACGACATAGGTTGGAAGGGCTCTAACATATACTACCATTCCTGATTCCCAGCCGCAGTGCAAAGGCCGGGGCCAACGAGAGGGAGAGCACAGCTTTTACCAGGAGAAACCGAACACCAGGGTCTGTCTATGTAAATATCAGGAACTGTATGTGGCTGGGCTGCAATCAATGGCTACCTAACAGTCCTTAAATTCTTTCTTCACATGGCTCATAGGCCTTCAGACATGGACAATGAAGTCTGACAAGGCAGGAGGCATCCACAAAGGATGAGACAAACAATATGGGTAATCAGTGGGACACTAGGCCTGTGTACCTATATCCCCAGCCCTTTTTGAGGCGATCTTTATCTAGAATGATCCCAAGCTGCAGGATCTAGAGAACTAAGCCATATTTCTTTTGTGCTTTTCTCTCGTTGATTAATTTCTCCTAATTTTCCCATGATGTAGACAGGAAAGAATCAAGCCAGAGCCACCTCGCGTTATGAATGAATTCTTTGTTTCTTTAATTTCACACAGTTTAAAATACAATATGAAATCAGGCTACAGTATATAAAAAACTTTCCAGCAAAATGATGTGCCAGCATCAGCTACTAAAAGAAACGAACAAAAAACTCCCCCATAAGAATTTTTTTGCATTTGTTTTTTTAAAAAAAAACATATAAAACACTTACATCGCTACATCTCTAAGCTACCTCAGTTCTGATTTTTAAAAAGCACCTGCTTTTCTTTTTTAAATCTTGCTTTTAAATTTTCAGCATTTAAAAAATATAAATTATATGAAAATACAAGTTGGAAAATAGTCAAACACAATATAACATCTTTTTACCCCAATAATTCTCAGCTTAAAAAAAAGTCTTCTTAAAAAAAAAATTCAATAACTGAGGCAGTATTCCTGATAGAGATAATTTCATTTAACATATATACTTCATATATGCATTTTGTGGTTCCTTGAAACTTCTTTGGAATGTATGTAAGAGTTCAACAAATTTATATAGACCCCAACAGAGAAAGCAGCATGCACAGCATGACTAGAAGACAGAAGGTGTGATTTCACCATGAAGGTTAATGCTTTAAAACCCAGAGTGTTGGTCTCCAAAGTGAGGAAGAGCGCCTCTGATCTAGAATCCTTCCACCAATCTCTAGGGCCACAAAAATCAGAGCTCTACATAGGGAGGAACACCCCCTCCCCCAATCCCTGACTCTGAGCCAAAAGCCAACCACATAGCTTAAAGCATCTCTCTGGGAAAGCAAGTGTATCACCCACTAGATCAGATTTGTTCCCCCTTCCTTGGAAGTTAATGTGTTTAAAGAGCATCAATGCAACAATGCTGCTACATTTCCAGTGTATATGCCACCCACCACTCTTCCTGGGATGGTCTCTGGCCTTTGGACAAAAGGGAGAAAAGCATCTGGCCAGATGGACAACACAAAGCTGTCTGACTAATACACTATCTACAAATCCTGAAAATGGTGGACCTAGGGAGAAAGGGCATCCTGGCAAGTGAGCAAGCTGAGGAGTGTGGGAAGGCACTTCCTTCCACCGTCTCTCTACAGGACTGCAGGTGTTAGAAGGGAAGCATGGTGTCTTGGGAAAGTGATGTTTTTAAAAAGCCTTGTTGCAAACAGCAAGCAATGAATGACATTGGCCCTGGCTGTACTCTTTCACCATTACGGAAATGTGAACAGACTTAAGCAGAAAATTCAGTACTATTTCAGCTGCAGATTTACAGACATGTACACACACACAGACACAGACACACACACAGACACACACACACACACACACACACACACACACACACACACACACACACACACTGCCAGTGCCCAACAAAGACCACATAATTAAGAGAAAGCAACACAATCCAAAACGATCCCACCTAGCACTCCCTGAGCAGCTCCTAAATATTTTGAGAGCTTCATTAAGGCACCTGCATCTGTAAGATCAACACACATAGCCGGGGTGTTTTGCCTTTGCTTTCCTTGTGTGGATGCTGCAACCCATCAGCACAGAACACCCACGGACAAGAGTTGTATTCTTAGTAATTCAAGGCCTGCAAGAGAATCTGGGAGTCGAGCCCCTCAGTTCCTATGAAGATGAAACAAGGTAGTTATGATTACATTTTCTTAGCTAAATCCCCCAAAAGGGTCAGCCTGGAGATGCCCGTCTCAATCAACTGCCTCTTTTCTCTCATACAAGTCTACTATCTCATCCAGGCATGTATACAGTGGAGGGGATTCTAATGATAACAGGCACGTTTCCTTGCTTTGTGTTTATGCCCAGTGCTTCATTTCCAGGTCCCCTCCCAACCGGCAGGAAGATGACTGCCTCAATTAACTCTTTGTATTTAAACTCTGAGAAAAACCAAAGCGTATATACTTAAACATCTCGGGCCTCCTTATTATCTCTGCCAAGCTCCTTCCCTTGTATTTTCTCAGTTAAGTCATTCCTCGTCTGCAGCTGACCTTCATTTGCCCCCTGCCAAGATAACAGGTCAAGCTGGGGGTTCCAGCACTCTCTACCACTTCCTCTGCATGCAGCTTCACCTGAAATCCTACCTGACAAGCTCTTCGAAGGAAAGCCCCTTCCCAAAGGAGGCCAAGACACATGCTACTGAAATACCCTCTTAATTTCAGTGGCCTCTGAACCCCAGCAAGCCTGGACTCTCTAGATCCATGTTGCAATGTCTGAAATTACACTTTCATTCACCTATCAGAAAGCTGTTACATTCCACTCTACTGAATAATGAGGTGTGGCTGGGGGGGGTGTGGGGGGGGGAGGGGCTGCAGTGTGGGATGCCGTGGAAACAAGACACAGAGGAGAAATTGTAGAGCGTTAGTTAGGAGTGGCATGCATTCAGGGTTACTTAAGACCTGATGGGTAATGCCCGTGCAGACAGCTCTTATTCTGAGTCATCTGTTTCGGGTAGAGATTTAACCCCAAACCAGGTGGATCTTCCCCCCTTCCATTTCCTTTCCAAGGCTTTTTAACAGTGTTCCTATGTTGACAACAGTCCCAAATCAGAGCTGCAAAATACATTCAGTGCAAAGGCTTAATGCCCCTCCTCCAGCACTAAGTCCAAAGCCTGACAGTCCTCTAAAGGTTTTTTACTAACTGCAGGTGGAATTCACACGCACAGTTCCCCTGCCCCCAAATCAGCATTCCTTTCCTTTAGCTGTAAGTCAGATGAGTTTTGGGTCTCTGATCTCAGTTCAGAGCTTTGATTTTCCAATAGGGTCTATATAAACAGTTGCCTTTCGCTGTGACAGAATCCTCAGCCAGCAAATAACAACAACAAACTCACAATACTGCAATACTGAGACCACCTTAGAGCTTAAGACGATTTTTTTTTTAAGAAAAAAAAATACTGGCACAAAATTTAATAAAATAAACTTCAACATAAAAACAGTTTTGGACCCCTTCCATTGATGTCCACCTTTTTTTTTCAAAAGGTAGAAAGGTTAATAATTCCTGTGTTTAGTAATTCCCCTGAAGAAAACTCTTTTTATCCCGCCCTCCAAACTGATGGATTTCCATCAGTCTCACCACTCTTGATGTGACAATTCCTCCACTAATAAATCCATAACTCAGGATGGACATTTTTCTTAGATTAAAAAACAAAAGGATAACTTGATACATTAGTTTCTTCCTCCTGCAAGCGAGGTCCATCAAGCTCCTGAGAAGACCTTTTTCTCTTTCCTGAAAAGCTGCTCAGGAACTTCTTGCCCCACCCACCCCACAGGTGCTGACTTTCTCTTTCCAGCCTTGCCAACGGCCAATGGAATATAGCTGCAGTTCCCTTAGCTCCCACCCCTGAATGTGAAAAATGAGTTCTGGAAAATAAAACATAGAATAACAATTAAGAATTAAGAGCCCAACCAACACGGTTGTCCTTTGAGAGGTCTCAACAGGGTTTCCCCCGCCCCTTCTGTGTCCATCACTCATCAGCGTCTGGCTTTACATCCAACATGGCATGCAGCTCCTCAGGGGTGTATCCCAGTAGGCTCTGCAGGTCACAGACAAAGCGGTACACGTAGCGTTTCCCCGCCGTCTTGTGGATGATATTTTTGTCATAATAGTAGCGGAGGCCACGGCTCAGTTTCTCATAATTCATCTTAGGTTTGTTTTTCCTCTTTCCCCATCTCCTGGCCACCTGAAATAAAACAAAATTAAATAGAATTGTGCAATAGCCTGAAGGATAGATACCAGAATACATGTAGATACATCTTTTCACACCCATCATGACCCATGGTCAAACACAATGATTAGAAATCTGTATGTGTACATACTTTTGAGCTATTCCCTCTGAATTACATTTTCTTTTCAAAATATATTTTTAATTGTTCACAGTAACTGTGCATAGAATGTGCAGTTAGGAACCACGGGCATTCAGAGATCATTTCAGAAACATGTGGGTAGTACAATGCGACATTTTAATACAACTACACATTGTGTAATCATCAGATCAGTCTAAATGGTATGTCTTCAATCATAGACATTGGCCATTACCTTCTGAGGACTGCTCAAGATAACTTGCATTAGCTATTCTGAAATATGTGATTAATGTTCTGTAGCCACCCTACAGTACTACAGAAGTTTCAACGTTGCCTCTTCCTGTCACAGCATCCTTGGATTCATTAACTAACTGTCTCTCCATCCCCTTGCCCTCCCCCTGCCCATGTGCTGATAGTCACTATTTTATTCTCATCTCCTATGGAGGCAGTAATTTAGTTGCTACAGGTAAATGAGAATATGTGCCATCTTTCTAAGCCCCGTGTGCTCCTCTTACAAGAATGCTGTCCCTATTCCATACATCTTCCTGCAGTAGAACTCCTAAGCTCTAGTTTTCAAGTGTTGGACTTGATTTAATTTTTTTACACTGATGAAAACACAGTGACTCCAAACTCCTATGGGATAGGGTTAAAATACTTGATATTTTAAGGGGAAAAAAGAGCCACAGTACAGACGTCCCTCTAGCCCACATGATAAGCAACTATCCTTAATTTTAAAGCACAAAACTGGACAGGAAGGTAAGGACAGGAGGACGGAGATGCTGCCTCTGTATTCACCAGCAGAAGTATTCTTTCTGTACCAGGGCGCAGACACTTTCTCCTGTCTGCCAGAAGAGAGATCTCCTCTCTCATATATATTGATGTTTTGGCAACAGAATCAGGTGGCACAGATCAACCACTTAATAAGCACTCTGGGATGCAAGGATGAACAAAGTAAATGCATCTTTCAAGGCCTCTCAGATTCTAGCCCGGGGCTAGAAAGAGGGAAAGGACAGGACCAAGTGTATATCAGAAACTTAGATACACGTTGGTTTAATGGACAGGGTACACGCTTTCTGTTCTGCCAGTGATGGAACCAGAGCTCAGAGAGGCTGAACCATTTGTTCTAGGTCACACAAGCAGCAAGAAGCAGTGCTGAGCTAGTAATCCAGGCCCATAGGATCAAAATCCCAGGGGTTTCCCTCACCCTTTCTCAGCCCAGGAGTCCCAAGTCACTCACTTCTTACCTCATCTGGGTCAGAAAGCTTGAATTCCCAGCCATCTCCTGTCCAGCTGATAAAAGACTGACAAGACTTATCAGTGAGTAATTCCAGAAGAAACTGCCACAGCTGGATCGGCCCACTGCCTGGAAGCACAAGGCACAGTGAATCATTAACACCACATACTGAAGGCTCACAGTAGCTAGTCCCACTAGGCAGCAGCCTCTTGTCCCTCCTCTCAGCCTGTCTAGACAGAAGAAAACCAGGCAAGCTATGGCACCACGCAGGAGCAAGTACGCTGGGCTCAGAGAAAGTGAAGATCTTCCTTCCAAAAGAAAGGGAAAGTCACATAGGCTAATATGTCATTTGTCTTTTTTTTTTTTTATGAATTTCAGCATCTGCCTCTTTTAACTGCTATGCAAACTCTGGAAAGAAAATATGAAGTCTGTACTCACAGATGTTCTTGGCTTGTTTGTTTGTTTGCTCTGAGAGAGGGGCTCGCTATGTAGCCCTGGCTGGCCTAGAACTTGTACCAGGCTGACCTCAAAGTCAGAGATCCACCTGCCTCTGTTTCCTGGGTGCTGTGAGTAAAGAGTGTGCTGCCTTGTCTGTCAGGGGGTAGTTTGAGTGCCTTTAAGCACCTTTTCCACATTTGCCTCCGAAGAAAGGAAAGTCTGCCCAGTCCAGGCAGAAGTGAAAGTTCCAAAGTGCTTTCCACAGCAGGTGGTTCTGGCTTGGCCTGTGCTGCAGAAGGATCTATCTCTGTGCTTGGGTCCTCTCTCAAGGAACAGGCATTGTTGCCCTTTGTCATGACAGTTTTCTCTACTGTCACTCTGCCCCTGCCACTTGCAGGCCAGCAAGCAGGATGAATGGCACTGCCACTATGTGAGGAATTAGCTTCCCACCCAAGGGATCCTCAGAGGCAGGTAAGGACTGCCCTGTACTGTCTTCACAGACTGACTTTTCATTCATGTTCCTCTCACCTCTCCCTCCCTCTCCCTCTCCCTCTCTTCCTCTCTCTCTGTGTGCCTGTGTCTCCTCCTAGCTACCTGCACAAGTGCTTGACTCTACACAGCCTAGTGTACTTTAACAGCCAAAAATCTCTTATTCTGAAAGACTTGTTCTACAAATCTTCCTTTTATGTTATCTTTCTATTATAAAATGACAAGAAAACAATCCTATCTAATTTATGAGTGTGGCTAAATAAAAAACTATAGGTTCACCTCTCGGCATCTCTTGCTGTACACCGAACACTACACTTCATGAAATTAATGTTCTAATACTTAAAAATTTTCAATGTGTCTGCGCTACAGTAAACTGAGAATCAACAGGAAACTGGATTTAGAATTGTCTCCATCACACAAGAACTGTCCTTTCCACCCTGTAAGGCTCATCTCTTACTCCATCTTATACTGCTTCAAGGTGTGCCCACGGACAGTCCCACCTTAGCTGAGAGCGAGGCTCAGGCACCTTTACTGTTTCTAAGCTACTGGTATCAGAAAAGTAAAGCAGCTTTGCTCTGAGGTCAGACTCAAAACATCAGGGCCACTTTTCTCACCACCACAGGAGAAAACACCTAGGGCCATACACCAATGAGAGCAAAGAAGCTCGATGCCTCCAAAGCACACGCAAGCTTCATGTAGTAAAGAAACCAGCACTTCCTCACCACCCCGAGAACCTGCCTTCGGCTCTCTGAAGCCATCTTGCAAGATTCACAGTCAAAATAAAAGCATTCACCAAATGCCTTCCAAGCAAATGAGTTACCTGAAGAAACAACCCAGAGGGCTGGAAAGTCATTAGCTCCATATCTACATGCACTTATTACACAGGCTCATGTTTTGTGGGAACTGAGTTAGGTCAGCAGCCACTGTTACCTGTCTGAGCTCAGGAAGCTAAAGATGACAGTAGAGAGGCTGGCTGAGAAGCCACTCGCCATGACCTAGGAGGGAAGAAAGAAACTACTCTTGAGAAATGGGCTACTCTAGCCCTGGTGTCAATTATAAGTTTCCTGAGGATGCTCCTTAATGGTACATAGCCAACAGTGTCCCTGACAGACACCGAAGAGCTGACATCAGAGTGCTGTGATTGCCCTGTGTCAATACTACAGACCTCAGATATGAGAAAACCCCTAACACAAAATTAAGAGGAGTCACAGTTCACTGTGGCCATCACTTTACTAGACACAGTGATGTTTTACCGTCTGTTTGTGAATCCTCAGTGACTCTATGGGATAGATGCTGTTACTCATCTGTTGGTTTCTACCACTTTTCAGCCAGAAAAAAAACCCCAATGCACAACATAGCTATCTAAGTTGGGTAAGGCCATCCAGACAAGAGGTAGAAGAGCTGGGCCAAGACTTCAGACTCTTTAATACATTGTGCAAACCAAAAGCCATGCACCTAACTAAATTGCCTGCCTGCTTACAGTGACCCACATGCTAAGTGCATGTGGTTTTCAGGAGCCATATTCCTTGCATCGCATGGTAGTCATAGTACCCTTGAGAAGCATACCACCTATGAACTTGGGTACCTACCCCAACAAGTGATGCTGCCATCCCCAGCAGACCCCTTGCAGTGGCTAGGTTAGAACCTCTCTTGCACAGTCTTAAAAGACTCGGAGAGAGGCTGATAACATCAAGCTGAGGAAAGGGATTGAAATGTGGAAAGACCCAGGCAGGTACTAGTTGTTGACAGACGAGGTGGAGGCGCGGGTAACAAGCACATCTGCAGGTCCTAGAGAGGAAGGCTCAGGGGTACCACACAGTTCCAGCCCTTGGGGCTGGGATAGAAAAAAAAAAAAGGACTTCAAATCACATTATTATCAGGACCAGCTCAGGGGACAGAAGCAAATTTCCTACAGTGTTACCTAAACTTAAATGCCAATGAACTCCCTCCCACAGCCTATGTGCATCTGTCCACTGCTGCCTGAATATGGTTGGGGACAGGTGAACCCCTGCCTGAGAAGCTTCTTCCCCCCCTCACTGTTAGTTTTCCTATATTTGGAGGGAATATAAAAATGTTAACTCTGGGCATTGGTAACCCACCTCCTAGGATCAGCTACTTTTGCAATCTTTTATTCTAGATACACCAGAGAGAAGAATGGATGAAAGAGGGAGGGCAGGTGCCTAAGGTGAGCACAGGAGCTTGAAAGATAAGACATGTCTCTGCTTCGCTGAGCGGTGATGCCTATGCGCATCTCAAGTCTCCTTCCTGGGATTCTTGCAGAAAACATAGGTCCACTGACCCATGTGCTTCTGACAGCCCACGGGAGTTTAGGTGTGCTGGCATACATCCGTGTGTGATCCTAGCACTCAAGCGAGAGAACCAGAGGTGAGAATTCAAGGCCAGCCTGGTCAATGTAGCAAGACTCCTTCCCACCCCACAGGACGGGATAAGAACCTACACACTGTTGTGCCCAATGAGACAATTCCGTGGTTGGTCCCAAGACTTCCCCACTGGAGCCTTTTCACTGACATCTACACATTGCCCTTCTGTTGGAGAGAACGACAGAAGGAGGAAGGGTATGGAACTGCGGCTTCCGGGTTATCTTGTTCCTCAATGGTACCACAAGGACCCTGCTCCTACAGCAACGCATCAGCCTCGTTTCACTTCTGGGGCACACATGGAGGCACAAACAGTAAGACAGCCCTGGGTTTGTAATACTCACTGGCTTTGCATATCTGCCAGCCATATCCACGTCCACACCCCAGACTCATGAAGGAGACCTGCAGTCCCTGTTCCAGGTCTCCTGAGGACATTTCTGGACTGCTTAGCCTGTTCACACCCTCGGCTCCAGCCTCTTTCCTTCGCCCTTGCTCCAACATGCTCTGAAATTTCAAAGCTTCCTCAATGTTCTCTTCCTGATCCTGGCCCTATCCACCTACCCAAATGGACTGTGGTGCTAGTGAACCTCTGCACACCCCCCACCCCCAGAGCAGAAACTGGTACTAAGAATAGCGCCAGTCATGGGAAAGAGGAGCTCACATGTTAAATGTGACTCACAATGGCAGGCCTGTCTGGGGCCCCCGAGGCAGTCAACGGCGCCCTTCACCATGCTGCCCCGCGGTGTCACACATCAGGAATCCAGTGGCATCACTGGGAAACTATGTTGCTCCAGTGGAGCTCAGAGCCACAACAACAGAAGGGTCCCTGTTAGAAGGAGGTCTTCCACCGGCAGGGCATGAAGGAGTGCAGGGCACACACCCACAGGCCCAGCTCCCATCGTGCTCCCATCTCTTGAGTGGACTTCATATGCCCTGCTCTGTCCTCTTGCAGCTACCACAGCTAGGGAATTTCCTGACTGCTTTTTCTTCTCAGATGAGAGGAAAGTCCTCACACAACGGCTGCAGTCCTAGTTTGTGACGCGCAGTCCAGACTTGGAAGAAGTGCATGGAGTGGCCTGGGCTAGTGGACAAAGAAGGCCAAGCACGCTGCCCCCCAGCGGACTCTAGAGAGGCCACAAATCAGAGGCAGCTTCACACAAAGGCCTGCTCATCTGGCTCATATTTTATGTTCCTTGTCTTTATCTAGAATTTGTAAGGCCCACCACCTATGTCTATGAGGCATGACTACTGATGCCTCCTGCATTTTGGCCACTGACTCTGAGGCTAAAAATGGAATCTAAGCTAGGAACAGACTTTATTAAAGTGTGTGCACGCACATGTGCATATGTCTGGCTTTTTTGGCTGTGGTTTTCTGTTTGTTTTTTTGGTTCCTGGCGCATACAGAACTGGAGACTAAACCTAGGATCCTGCACATGCAAGGCAAGTTTTTTAAATTTTTTTTAAAATTTTTTTATTTAATTTTTATTTTATGTGCATTGGTGTGTGGTATCAAACCCCTTGCTATTGGAATTACAGACAGTTGTGAACTGCCATGTGAGTACTGGGAATTGAACCCGGGTCCTCAGAAGAGCAGACAGTGCTCTTAACCACTGAGCCAACCGAGCCACGCCCTCGGCTATTTATTTACTTATCTATTTATACACCTATGCATGCACTTTGAGACATGCTCTCACTAAAGCTGCCCAGGCTTGTAATCCTCCTGCCTCATCCCTCCGATTAGTTGAGATTACAGACCTGTACGAGTAAGATCAACTACTTCCGACCTGATAGTGTCGGCCTCATTCTTTCTGTTTCCCATGGCAGTGACCTCAACCCTGGAGGGGGGGGGGAGGGAATCACAATTAGACTTCAGGTTCTCCAACCCCTTCCTTGTTTCCACGTCAACTATAGTTCAGACCTAGCACCCATGCCTGGTAGGAGACTAACACAAGACAGATGACGTCACCCAGATGGAGTCAACACTCGACAGCTGCTGTTGTGGCAGACTACTCATTTTTCAGCTATCTACCCATCTATATATCTACTTATCTATCTATCTCTGTGTGGGGGAGGGGGTGAACAAATGTGTGCACGTCCGTGGAGGAAAGGAGATTAGCTTCAGATGTCATACTTAGAAAAGCCCACCTCTGCACCGCTCTGGAGCTCACTACTTAGGCTAGGCCAGCTGGCCGGAGAGAACCAGGGCTCCTCCTGTCTTCTCCTCCCCAGCACTGAGATTTCAAATGTGCACCAACACGCCATGCGTTTTTTGTTTGTTTGTTTGTTTGTTTGTTTTAAGTAGGTACCACAGATCTGGGAGCAAACTCACTTCCTCATGCTTGGGAGGCAACCGTTTGCCAACTGAGCCATCTGCCCATCTCCCCAGCCATGTTCATCATGGTTGCTAAAACAAAGACTTGAGAGTTTCCTCAAGGCTCATCTAGCTCTCATCATTGGAATATGTGCTTCCAGGAAAGTCTCTTTTCTCATTCCTGAAGCCTAGGGCAGCACCCGACCAGCACACAGCTCCCCACCAACAATGTTAATACTATGTGTTTTGTCAAATGCCTCCAGTTTTGTGTCCATGTGCTTGCAGTGCCAGGCA